>NC_133289.1:23710412-23868364 GCF_005239225.2 Populus alba
AGTAGATCGCTCAAACCTTTTTACATTAAATAAGAAATATAACAAGTTATTTTTAAGAATTTTATTGTTTATTTTAAGTTTAATTGTTTTATATTTTAATGTTAAAAAACATGTATTTATATCTGGAAAATCTACTTGTCATTTATATTAAATATATTTTCTAGGGAATGATATTGTACATGTAGATTAGAAAAAAAAATAAGAAAATTCTAGTTAATTAAGTCATTAATTAATATATTTTCTAGGGAATCACAAGAAAATTTACAGTTCTAATTAAACTGTAACTATTGACTTCTTATAAATTCTAGTTAATTACTGCTTAAGTCATTAATTAATATATGATCATGTCATCATCCCATATCAACAAATTATCAATTATATTAAAAAAAAAATTAAATGGAAGCAATCGCTTTTCTAAATAGCATAAATATTATTTTCTAAATAAAATTAATCATAATGATAACTTGATTATCACTATAGAAAGAGAAATAAAGGGTAAAAGGTATCTTCTCTACTTATTTTGCTAACCTTTTACTTTTCTAAATGAAACTATTTTGATATACCTTTTTTATAAGGAGACTATATCTCTATGCAACATGTTAGAATAATTATATTTTAGGTTTTGAAACTTGCATATAAAAAATTAAAACAAATATCAATTGACAAATTCATTTACTACAAGCATCAATATTAATCCTTACAAAAAAAAAATTAATTTGGCTTTTTAAAAAGGTGATTGTTTCCGTTTCATTTTTTGCATTGGTAATTGTTCATGGCTTACGATTTTTTGGATTTGTAGACATAATTGATGATTTCTTGAAACTGTTATCATGAATTGATGACGTAGTTTATTAGTTAATTAACTCAAGCATACCTTATAGAAAAGTGCTAGTTACATAAAGAATATTATAAAGAATTTTTAAAATTACACCTGGTTAATTTTTATTATAATTAATTTTTTAAAATCTGATCCGACTTAACGGGTTAAACGGTGAAATAAAAGTTAAATTGAGTTATTTTTAATAAAAATAGAGAGAATTGACCGCATATTACTCAGTTAACCCAATGAACGCCAGTCAAAATTCTTAACTATTTTTTAAAAAAATATTTTTAAATGATATTATTTTTATTTTTTTATATATAAAAAAATTAAGCTGATTTGAATTTTCCCGATTAATCCACATAATTTGTAATCCAAGATTTGTCTCGGATCATCTTCCAGCCGAGTTTAAAAGCTATGAATCAAACAGCTTGAGAGAAAAAAGGAAGATAAAAGGAATCCGTTTGGTTTCCGCCACCGGATAAAGAAAGAAAAACCCAAAAAATCATATTCGTTTCTCTCTGGAGAATTAAATGATGAATTCTGTGTGTTCTTGTGATGGCCCCGTTATTGCAGCAAGTAAATCCATGAATAATAATATGTGCTGCTTAAGAGGAGTTGTAGTTTTACCTCATGGTGAAAGCAGCAGTTAGTTCGAGGAAGGTTTGTGGAGTTGCTATAGAGCTTCAATGGTGGATTCTTATGAGAGTTCTTCTGAACTTGTTAAGAGAATGGAACGAGCGTGGTTAATCTCTCAGATAAAGTTCAAATCTTTCTCATTTTTATGAACTGGGTCTCATTTTTTTTTTAATTGGGTTTTCCTTTTTAATTATAGATTGGGATTTGGGTTGGTGAAAATTGAGTGAGAAAGGGAGAAGGTTGAGAACTTTGTGTCTTTGAGATAATAATATCTTCAATGGCCCGGGTTTTGATTAATTAACAGATTCGTCCCATTGAAATTCCACAGGCATCATCATCATCCCTGAACATTTGCAAGATAGGGAAGAAGATTGGAAAAAGAAACCTAAAACATGGCAAACATTTCTCTATGCTTGATAATATTTAACCTCAAATTCCGAGCTTTAAACATTCTTTAAAACCCAGAACAAGAACTTCATGCAGGATACAGCAGATACGTTCAGTGCTTCCTTAAACATTCTTTCAACACCTAATCTTGATTACTTTGGCTCGGTGAACTCAATGGAAACAGAGTCAGTAACTCCGGTGGCTCGCTCCCTCTTGGTGTGTTCAAAGGCGAAGGATGAAAGTAAAAACCCTTTTCAGCTATAGCCTTCTCCTCCTCTAAAACTGCTGGCGACGATGGTGACTCGGTTCCTGGGCTAGGGAAGAACAAAAATCCTGAACACAGTGGAGTCACTGGCGAGTCCAGTCGGTGTGTTTGGCGGGTTGGTGATGATGATGAGTTACTAAGAGAGGTCAGGCCAAGTTTGATCTCAAGCTTTCTTAAGGTATGTCTTCGCTCTTGGAGCTTGAAAGGTGACCGGCGAGGACCAGTTAAGTCAACGGGATTACGAGATGGTTTCGAGGAGGAGACTGCTCTTGTCACCGGGAGTCTTTGCGTGTCACTGGCTAAACCGGTTAGTTTTTGGACAAGGTCCCTGAAGGTGTTTATGTCCGCCTGAACAAAGGTCGTGGGTGATGTTAGAGGTGAAGAAGAAGAAGAAGAAGATGTACTAGTGTTCATGATGTGATTATGCCTTCCAATTTTCGTTGGCAAAGGAGCAGAGGGACTAATAGGATTGCTATAAATATTAGGTGAAATCTTGAGAGAGAGAGAGGGAGAGGGAGGGAGAGAGAGATGGAGAGGGAGAGCGGGAGAGGGAGAGGGAGAGGGAGAGGGAGAGGATGTGTGAGTTGTTGATTAAGGAGTCAATGAATATATTTAGAGAGTTTCTTAGGGGTGAAGAGCGGAGGGGGTTATCTTATTTATTAATTTTGTTATAGTTTGAGCATAGACTTTGTACATTTGTATGGACTGATTTTTCCATTTTAAGGATCATAGTTGATTCTCTTTTTAAATAGTTTCCTTTTATAGTATGGTATGAGAAAAAAATACAATCATGGTTGGTTCGGTATGTACAATAACTTAGGAAACTTACTAACATGATAATTTATTTTTTCTTTGATCATTTAGAAACGAAATCTATTTTCAACTCGCTAGTTCAAAAATATTATTTACCATCAAATGAAAAAATATATATATTAATATGAGAATAAAATAATACATTTTAGTCCCTAATCTTTTCTTGCTTGGAGGGAGACATTTCCTTCTTCTTTTTTTTCAACCATTGATGACGAATTTAGCTAACAAAACATGGACACGAACTATAGTTGTCTTTTAAAAAAAAAAAACATGAATGTCATGTAATTCATTACTCTAGTTTTTTATGATTAAAGGGTCACTAAAAAATCAATTCTTGGGGTTTATATTCAAAAAAAAAAATTTAATCTATTTTGATTAAAAACATTTTTAAAAAACACTCAAAATATCTTGATAAATTCATACACAATCTAAAATAAAACAAATATCCATCAAATAATTCAAAATCAATTCAAAATAAAATCAAGGTCAAACCTACTATTTTAGACAAGAAAATGGATAAAAAACACTTAGGTGAAACTCGTGTAATCGAATGAAATCTTTTAACATCAAAATTGATATATATTTTTGTTGTTATATTTGATGCCAACCTAAAAAATACCTTGCTACTAAAATTCAATAATTTTCTTTTTAATCTTCTCAAATCAAGAATTAAAAAATAAACATTCTGAATTTTTTATATCAAAGTGGACATTTTGTGATAATTTTGAAATTATCATTCATTTTCTTTATATATATTTTACTTTGATACTTAATTTTTTAATTTGGCTATTTCTTGAAAAATCACAAATCATAAATTATTCAATATTAATTTGGCAACAAAAGAATCAATTCAAAAAGGAAAAAAGTCTTATGAAAAAAATTAAATTTATTTTAAAATACAATGTAAATTCTTATAAAAACACATGTGGCTTTTATTTTATTTTTATGTGGTTTTTTATTTTATTTTTTATAATTGTAATATTTTTTATGTTCAATTCCACAATTTATATCAAACCAAACATTTTGGAATTTAAAATGTCAAAACCCACCTTTGGTTTCCATTTAAGAAATTGGGCTTTTTAGTCGAAACAAAATAGAAATTCTGTATACAAATTTAAAGCCTAAGTTCCAACCCAACTGGAAAAAACAGTAGCCGCCATCACCTAATCCAAATTCCTGGAGATATCCGATTTTTCTCGCGGTCCAAACAAGGAGCGGGCCCAAAATCTCCCCCAGTGATCGTTATTTTAACACGCACGGAAAAAGGAAGAGAAAGGAATTCCGTTTGGTTTCCGCCACCAGATAAAGACAAAAAATCCCAAAATATTACATTCGTCTCTCCCTCTCTCCCTGTAGAATTGAACGATGAATTCTGTGTGTTCTTGTAGCAGGCCCATGATTGCTGCAGCTAAATCCATGGATATTAACATGAGCTGCTTAAGAAGAGGAGTTGTAATAGTACCTCATGGTACAAGCAACAGTAGCTCAAGGAGGGTCTGTGGAGTTGTTAGAGCTTCAATGGTGGATTCTCATGAGAGTTCTTCTGATATTGCTAAGAGAATGGAACAAGCTTGGTTAATCTCTCAGGTAAAGTTTAAATCGTTCTCACTTTTTTGAATTGGGTTTTCTTTCTTTCTTTTTATGAATTATTGATTGGGATTTCTCAATTTTGGAAATTTAATCTTACTTGCTTTTCATGAAATATGGTGATAGAGATTAAGTTTTATTTAATTGTTTTGGGTCGGTGAAAATTGAGTGAGAAATGAAAAAAAATTGACAACTTTGTGTCTTTGAAAATGGAATATCTTCAATGGGATCTTATGATTGGATTTAGGGCTTAAAAAATTGAGGTATTTTTAGGGTTTTATGATCTGGAATAGTACCATATGGTTTTATGCTACTAACCAGAAGAGTAGAATTTAATGATGTTTAACTGTTTTAGAAAAGGGCAAGGATTGTTTACTGGGATATAGATTAAAGACCAACAGAATGTTTGATGCGATCATTTCTGTTTCTGACAAGTTTTACACATCTAATGTTCGTGATGGTTACAGCAACCAAGGCCAGTTTCGTGTACTTCCTGCGATTCAAATGGGCATGTTGAATGCCAGTGGTGTAGGGGTACAGGGTTCTTCATTCTTGGCGATAACATGCTCTGCCAAGTTCCTTCCAGAAATACCACTTGTGTTATTTGTGCTGGAAAGGTATGTTAAAATGTTGGCAAATTTATGGATGTTCAAGTATCGTGAGGACTTAATTCTTAATGATAAAGTAGAACTACAAGTTAACATTATATGCATTTTGTAACTTTTATTCTTTTTCAGGGGTCAATGCGCTGCTCTGATTGTAAAGGAACTGGCTTTCGTGCCAAGTGGTTGGGGGAGCCTCTGATCTCCAAGTAACAGCATTGGAGTGCAGTTGTTAGGAAGTTAAAGCTACCGAACAGGTGCAGGAAATATTGCAAGGCTTCTTCTTATTCATGTTCTGATTTATTCTCCTTTTCTGTTTTGGAATTTATACAAGTGATTACATTAACTTCATAGTACAACTCATACCTGTATTTGTCGTGTTTATTCAACAAATCAGTCCATGTATTGGATTAAATTCTAAGGAAATAAATATCGAACTTTTTTTTATTTGAGATATCATCATTGATTCACAAGATGTTATGCAGGTTGCATCAGGTGGTGCTAAAAATGTTATGCTATCTTAGTTTAAACATGTTTGATTCACTGAAAACGCTTTGAATTTGTGTCTACGTTAGGGACAGTGTGCACTATTAGGCATTGTAGCTGTTCTCTTCTATATTGTTGCTGCTTAGTAAGCCCAGTCTTTGTCATTTCTTCGAGGGAAATGGAAAGCATTCAACCTGATGTCCATTCCAACACTATGCTGTCGACGTGTTGAATTATGCACCCCCCATAACCAACCTGACTATCATTGTCTAGGCAGTGCCTGATCCTGAAGTTCAATGGAGCTTGATCAAATAAAAATCAGGTCCACTGAAGTTCTAAGAAGCATAACGTCCACAGTAGGAGTTAAGGCACTCTCTTTTCAACCCAAGATCCTGCTTCTTTGTTTAAACATGCATTCAAGCCTAGAAAGAAACGTGGAAATGATGTTGAAGGTTAGGTATATAATCCCAAGCTCATTCGGACCAACTTATCCATCTAGGGTTTATGAAGAAAATATCAGTTCGGTGATCATGTAAATGCCTGCTAGGTTATCTAACATCGAAAACTTATGCATAAATCAAGTGTGAAGGAGAATAAACTTGAGCTGCAATATGTTGATACAGCCATGCAGTTTTTACAGAGGAACGTTTTGATACAAACAAGCTGTTTTTACAAACACAAAGTGAAGAACATAGTCATCTTTGGTAGTGGCTCGAGTTGAGAAACCTTCAATGCCACATTATCAGCAAACAGAAACCTGAAAGCATTCCATGCAAAATTGCAACTGTATTACATATGACAGCAGACAGAAATCTGCCCCTACATTCCTAAATTGACAGTACTAAGCTAAAGAAACTACTCATCACAGCCCAACACAACCATGTTTTGGAGGCAGAATGGTCCACTAAATGTTACTACGGAGATAACAATTTGCAAATGGAAATGGTTCCAGGTTGATATGCATGTCATGAACACCAATTTTCATTACTCTCTGAATTTTAACTTTCTCCATCACCAATGACGAAACAAGCATTTTATGTAAGCAAGCATTATGCCTTCTCCAGTAAATATTTCAGCAAAATCCAGTTCTTCTGCAGATTCTTACCTGTTCTTGTTCTGACCCGAGTCGTCCACTCATCGATAATCTGAAAGAAGATAGAGATCAAAGACATAATAAGATTGCCTTGCCGAGGGACGGTATACCCGCGGCATTTGTCGGGTCTCGGCCAGATACCCGGTGCTAATTCAAAATTAAACTTGTTTTTAGCAATAACAGGAAAATTTGAACGAGTCAAGTAATCTTTTTCTGTCCAACAGTGATCCCGAATCGATCTTTCTCGGGATAACAAATTCTTAGCTTGAGTGGGATTCTTCGCGTTTTTCAAGCTGGATTCGTTTATGCTATGCTTGTTTTTTGCGTAGAAGCTTTTGTTTCATTGTTGATGTGTACCCTTTTGAAAAGTTTGGATCTTGTCGAGTTTAACTAGTTGCGTTTCAGGGTACAATAGATTATTATCCGTGCTATGCTGTGAGATTATATTAACTTTTTCCAAAAAATAATTAGGTATCGGAAGCATAATTTTTTTTTTAAATGTAATAATTATGCTCTTGGCCAATTAAATAAAATAATTTTATATGAATAATATATATATAAAAAGGAACGATATTAAACAAGAATACACATATATAAGATAGCATGAGACAAAAACATTTATTCAAGAACAAAAGATAATGTTGTTTTATTTTTTTGTCAATTAAACATTGAGGATAAAATACAATAAAAAAAAAAAGATAAAAAATTGGTGAGAGCCAACTTAGCTCAGCAGTAATCTAAAACATTAAAGAATTGGCTAATTTGAATTAACTTGATAAACTAATGTTCTAGGTCATAAAATAAGGACATTTTGATAGAAAAAAATTAAAGAAAAATACAAAGTTATTTTAAAAAAAACAATGTCAAAACAATGTTATAAAAAAAAAAAGATAAAAAAAGATGTCAATCCTTATTAACTTCTCAAATTTGTAACTCGGGTCATTAGATTGGAGGTACTATGCATGGAAAAAACATGAAATTCAATCTCTAGAAAATGAAACGTTAAAGGTTGAAATTGAAAAAAAAATACTAAATAAATCACAAAAATAAAAAAATAGTGATTAAAAGAATATGGGTTAAAATAAAAATAAAAAATAAATTAAAGGGAAAAAATAAATTTCACTTTGAGAGATAAATTGAAAAGAAGAAAAAAAATTAATAAAAAAAATTAAAAGAATAAAAAAAAACAATACACTATCAACTTGGATTGAAGGGTAAAATTAAAACAATAAAACTCTTACAAAAAGGATTAAGAAAAACAAAAACAAATCATAAGGATAAGGATAAAATTGAAAACACCAATTCATGATAAAAAAAAAATTAAACATGTAGAATTTCTCAACGTATTGTTTTACATGAAAAAATTTAAATGTAAATTGAAAAACTTATGCATACATTGAATTAAATAAATCATGAATTATTATGCAAATAAATAAATAAATAATCATTAATGATAAATAAAAATATAATTGAAAAAATTAAAAAATAAATATAAATGAAAATATTTAATATTACAATATAAATAATTTACGTGATTATGTTTAATATAATTTTTTTTATTAAAATTAACTTGTAATAAAAATCAATGCACATAAAATTTATTGAAGAAAATAAAAGAAAATAAATACTATATGTAAGATGTACATATAAAAAATATTATAAAAAAAAATTTAATCTATAAAAAAATATAAAAACGATTACATATAAATTATACTAACCTTTAAAAAAATTAAACACATCTAATATAATAAAAAAAATAAACACTATTAAAAAAGGCTAAATAAATCAAAATAATCACATAAAAGGGTATTAATTAAAACAAATTATTTTAAAAAACATATAAAAAAGATATTAATTAAAAACAAATTCAAAAATAAAAAAAATAAAACCATGCCTAGTCCATCTTCCTCTCTCCCCTTTAATTTAGACTCCGTCGGCAGAAAGGATTTGATTCTCGCACCAAAAAAATGGAAATATCAGAAGAAATGTCTTTGAATGAGCTACCAGAAGGGTGCATAGCTAATGCACTGTCGTTTACAACTCCTCAGGACGTTGGCCGGCTCTCGGTTGTCTCTCCCATGTTCATGTTGGCCGCCGTATCCGATGTTGTTTGGGAGAGGTTCCTTCCTAGAGATCTTAAATCTATTCTATCCACCTCCCCTGATGGTTCTCGCCTGATGGCATCTACGGCTTCCAAAAAGGAACTGTATTTTAGCCTCTGTGAGAATCCAGTGCTTGTTGATAATGGGAGAAAGGTAAATTTTTCTTCTTTTCTAATTAACTTCCTTTCCTTTGAATTTTTTTATTGATCCTTTTGTGTTTTCTTGTTTTAAATATCATTTGATTGACTGGATTGCTTTTTATTTGACCAAAATGTCTTCTTTTTTTATATCCAATTGACCAGTTGACTGTTGATTTTCATTGATAAAGTTTGCTGAAGTCTTTGTTGGACCCATCAAGAGTATTTTGTTTGATAGTAATGGAAAGGGAATTGGATTTTCTGTAAATATAATCTCTTATCCTGGTTAGAGATGATGGGAAAAAGGCTGTTACATTGGAGGAAAGGTAGTTTTGCCTCTTGTCCAGTCCCATGTCCCCAAACCTATGTGACTGATTTGATTTTATTAAGCAGTGGATCTTTGTGGTTTTATTAGGAGTAATAATTTGTCTAAAGCATCCTGCCTTTTGTATTGAATAGAGCTTTTCATTGGAAAAAAAGAGTGGGAAGAAATGTTACAGGCTTTCTGCAAGGGACCTCTCGATTACATGGGGTGATTCTCCTGAGTATTGGACATGGAATTCTGACCCCACATCTAGGTTTTTCTTTTCTTTTTCTTTTTTTGAGTTTTTTCTTCTTAGTTTTCTGTTTTTGTGATTGGGATATGTAAATGTTGATGGTTCACCCACAGATTTCCAGAAGTAGCTGAGCTTATTTCGGTGTGCTGGCTTGAAATCCGTGGCAAAATCAATACTAGCATGCTATCACCCGCAACGTTGTACACAGCATACCTTGTGTTAAAGTTTTCCATAGACATTCACAATTATGGATTGGATGACCAGCCAGTTGCGGTTGCAATGAAACTGGATGGAGAAGAAAGTTATACACGGACTGTTAGCTGGAGTGCAGAAAGAAGGCGGGGGCAGGTACCCCGTAATGCAAGACGGCGGTTTTCTTTATTTAGCTTCAGCCGCAGAAGATCTGTATCTACTGGAGAAAGTGATGGACATTATCCACAGGAAAGAGGAGATGGGTGGTTGGAGATTGAATTAGGTGAGTTCTTTACCAAGGAAGGGAAAGATGGAGAGCTGGGAATTAGAGTTTTTGATGGCACTACTCATTGGAAACGTGGGCTGATTGTTGAAGGGATTGAGATTAGACCAAAACAGGGTAACTAGATGAGCAACTGTTTTCATATTCTAGTAATCATGTCTACTTTTTTTCACATCTGTAGTGCGTAGATTAAGGTTGGTATCTTGATTGCATCACTATCAAGAGCCTTTGCAGCTGGTCTAGTGCGCACACAGCTATGTAGGAGGATGCAGATAGCATTTCAGTAACTTTTATCTTTCATCTACTTAATATGTAAATTTTTAGTGATGATAGAAGTTGGATCTCATGTTTATGATGTTCACTTCATTTTAAATTATCTTCTTTCAACAAATTGCTTGATGTCATTTGTTTCTGTCTCAGGTGCAAGAGGAGCTAGTCCAAGCAGTTAAAGATGCACAGGAAATGGACTTCTTCATCTGAAGTGGCATGTTTAATACTAGAAGCCGGCAAAGTTTCCAACCATACTGTTGATGCTGAGACTAGAACCACAAAGAGAGCAAAATTATATTGTTGAAACAATGTTATCTGTTGTCTGTATTCAAAACTATCCAGTGTGTATGTAGTTTAAATCCAAAAGGTACTAAATCGAATGGGACATTGTTTTGCTGGGATCTTTGTAGTCTAGTTGAGGTTTCAAACACAATCTTTTTTTCACAGAAAGCAATCTAGTGAATTCAAATAAAAAGAAGTTACTATAAACTTATACTAGCTATTTTGCCTGTTGACTCTTCATAGCCTGGTAATATTTCTGGCCCTGAACAATTTTGTAGCATCTGTACCCGCCACATTTTCAAATGCTCTGATGCCTGATTTTGTTGATCAAAATGGTCGCAACTCATATTGGAATTGTACTTGCTCAAGTGCTGTATAACCTTAACCGGTAACTGCTTAATGAGATCAAACCTGAATAACTTGACATGACAGGCTTATTGGATCACTTCTAGGGAAAGAAAGACGCACGGAAAATAGAAAGAGCTTCATAGGACCTGTACCTGTATCATTTTTGAATGTTTTTGAACTTTAGCTGCCTGATTTGCTTAACATGGTCTCAACTCATGAACTATCCATGATATCTATGAAGCTTTCAGGGTTTAGTTACACTCAATTTGATCAAACTATGCTTCAATATGCACGAAAGCATTCATACGGCGTTTCCCATATTTTATCATTTCAAAAGTCTAATTATTATATAATTGATTTTTATTTCTATTTTTCAAGCATTGACTGGATTTGATCAATCTTGGTACACCTAATAAGATTCCCTAATCAGGATCGGCACATGTACAACCTTAACTTCCAAGCTTTCTCCTGTATCTGTTCCAGAACTTGATGCTTACACGGGAAAAATATGCAAATGGAATTCATAAAAAAGTTATTGGAAATGGAATTCATCAAAAAGGTAATGCAAATGGAGAGCGATGATCATAAGGTAGTAGGACATCACTTCGCACTGGACATGCTAGATTAAGTGTGCTTAGCAAATGTGTTGTCCTTCACAAGTCCTCGGGATGTATGCAGGCTGTCTGTCGTCTCCCCTACATTCAGGCCAGCCTCCGAATTCAGCATGGTTTGGGACGGGTTCTTTCCCTGTGATCTTGAATCTATTCTATCCAATTCCCCTGATGGCTCTCTGCTGTTGAAGCGTGTAACTTCCAAAAAACAACCGCTCTTCAGTCTCTGTGACAACCCAGTAACCTTTGATAATGGGAAAAAGGTAAATTTCATTTTATTAATTCATAAATTGCCTAACAATGGTCATAAGAGGAAAAAATTCTAATAGCGTGCTGCTTTTGCATTGAGTAGAGCTTTTCATTGGATAAAAAGAATGGGAAGAAATGTTACAGGCTTTCGGCAAGGGATCTGGGAATTGCATGGAGTGATAATCAGGAATATGGGGAATGGATTTTCTATCCTGGATCAAGGTTTCTCTGCTTTCACTTATAATTTTTCTGTTTTCTTCTGTTGTGGTTCTGATACAATTTTATGATTTTGGATGCCACAGATTTGCAGAAGTAGCTGAGCTTCTCTGGGTGTGTTGGCTGGAAATCCGTGGCGAAATCAACATCAGTATGCTATCCCCATCAACAATGTACATCAGGTAGCAAATGGAAGCATTAAAGTCCAGTACATCTCTAAGCAAAGATCAAATTGCTGATATATTTTTCAAGCCTCTTGCCGGTGCTCGTAGTTTACTTCTCAGGAACAAGCTTCGCATTTTGTCAAGAAATGGTAAGCTTGAGAGGGGATATCTGCTTTTAAGAGTGGTCTGACTTTTGTTTCGATCAGTACGGGTTCAGACAACATATTTGTCAGTGCACTGCCCATTCTCTGAGTGGTTACAGAGATCCTCCACCTTGGACACTAGCTTGCACATGGCGATTACGAAGACCACATGGCACACAGCTACAATCCAAGAAGTGAACCGTGTAATGGGTGGCCACGGCGGCTCTGCCGCGTCGTACATCTTGGATACACCACAGGCCACAGCTAAAAGTTATAAAGTTGCCGCCTCTGACTCGGATCTCATTTTTCTATCATTAATCATTTTGCTAATCCCAAGTAATTAAATAAATTAACATTGCTTTTAAGTATTAAATATTCGTTATTTGAATGGGAAACCACTTTGCTCTTCTTTTTTTTTTTTTCTTATCATTTTATATTCAAATTTAATGAGAATAAGTATAATTTATTCTTATATTTTCGTTCACCTTTTGATTTATCCTTTTTATTATATATATAATATATAATAGTTATTAAACCTCATGGTAAAACCAACTATTTGTCAGACAAGTTAATAGATTTCTTTTAATAAGTTAAAAATAACATTGGTTTTTTAAATTAATAAATTAATATATTTGTATTAGGTTTAAACGTGGCCGGTATTACATGCCAACTTGAAATTTTAAGCTAATTACACTAGAGTGTGTGTGTGTATATATATATATATAATTTTTTTTTTTTTTAAAACCCAAACCGATTATGGATCAATCTCTTAGGCTAATTCATATTTAATAACAATGCTATATATTTTTAATTAAATTAATAATTTATTTTTATAGTGAAAAAAGAGATACAAATAGTAAAGTAAAATTATATGTGAAGATATATATGTTAAATAATATTTATGTAGTATTATCTATTAAGGGTAGAATAGTACTTTCAGTTTAACCTATATATACTTTATTTGTATTTAGGTTAAGACTAAGCATTCATAATATACAGATTATTCAAAATTTTAGCCTCCCTTTTGTGTTTGATCTCAATAAGTTTAACATGGTATCAGAGCTGGTTTTATGAAACGAGGCTTAATCCCAAATACAGCTTCGCGAATCCAACTATTTTGTCTTCGGCTTCTGCAAAATTAGGTATTTCGACAGTTTCTGCAATTATTTTGGTATTTCGTCTTCCCTTCAGCATCTGCAATTTGGTATTTGCGTTCAGTTTTTGCAAATTTGTTTTGTGTTTTGGAGTAATCGTATAATTTCGAGAAGAGATTTGTTTAGTTTCTGCAATTTAGTATTTTGTTTCCGCTGCTTTTGCATTCTGGTTATTTGTGATTGCTGATTATGGCTACTGAAAGAGATGATTAACTTCAGTTTGTGAGTGTGAGGTTGGATGGGAAGAATTATTCGTATTGGAGTTATGTGATGAGAAATTTTCTTAAGGGTAAGAAGATGTGGGGGTATGTTAGTGGGACTTATATGATACCTAAGAATGTTGAGGAGGGAGATGCTGTTTTGATAGATACATGGGAAGCAAATAATGCAAAGATCATTACTTGGATCAACAATTCTGTTGAGCATTCGATAGGTATGCAGTTGGCGAAGTATGAGACAACAAAAGAGGTTTGAGATCATCTGCAAAGGTTATTCACACAATCAAATTTTGCAAAACAGTATCAATTAGAGAATGACATACGAGCTCTTCATCAAAAGAATATGAGTATCCAAGAGTTTTATTCTGCTATGACAGATCTTTGGGATCAATTGGCTCTTACAGAATCGGTAGAATTAAAGGCATGTGGTGCCTATATTGAGCGTAGAGAGCAGCAACGATTGGTACAGTTTTTAACAGTACTTCGCAGTGATTTCGAAGGACTTAGGGGTTCAATTCTGCATCGTTCTCCATTGCCTTCTGTTGACTCTGTTGTTAGTGAGTTATTGGCTGAAGAAATACGTCTTCAGTCTTATTCTGAAAAGAGAATTTTTTCTGCTTCGAATCCTTCAGTATCAGCAGTGCCTTCTAAGCCATTCTCTAATCATCAGAATAAGCCTTACACAAGGGTTGGCTTCGATGAGTGCAGTTTCTGTAAGCAGAAAGGTCATTGGAAGGCTCAGTGTCCTAAGTTGAGACAATAGAATCAAGCTTGGAAGTCTGGCAATCAGTCACAATCTAATGCTCATAGACCACCTCAGGGTTATAAACCACCACACCACAATACTACAGTAGTAGCTTTCTCAAGTTCTATTACCGATCCTAATATTTTGGCTGAGCAATTTCAGAAGTTTCTCTCCTTGCAGCCACAAGCAATGTCCGCTTCTTCTTCCATAGGTCAGTTGCATCATAGTTCCTCAGGTATGTCACACTTTGAATGAGTCTTGGATTCTGGTGCTTCTCATCATATGTCTCCAGATTCCTCATCTTTTACCTCTGTTTCCCCTTTGTCCTCCATTCCTGTTATGACTTCTGATGGCACTCCTATGCCCTTAGCAGGTGTTGGTTCTGTTGTCACACCTCACTTGTCTCTCCCTAATGTTTATCTTATTCCAAAACTCAAATTGAATCTTGCGTCTGCTGGTCAAATATGTGATTCTGGTGATTATTTAGTCATGTTTTCTGGTTCATTTTGTTGTATACAGGATCTGCAGTCTCAAAAGCTGATTGGGACAGGCCGTAGAGAGAATGGACTATATATTTTGGATGAGTTAAAAGTGCCAGTTGCTGCTGCTGCTACTACAGTTGATTTGTCTTCCTTTCGTTTGAGTCTTTCATCTTCTAGTTTTTATTTATGGCATTCCCGTCTAGGTCATGTTTCATCTTCTCGTTTGAGATTTTTGGCATCCACAGGAGCTTTAGGAAATTTGAAAACTTGTGACATTTCAGATTGTAGTGGATGTAAATTAGCAAAATTTTCCACCTTACCTTTTAATCGAAGTATTTCTGTTTCTTCTTCACCATTTGATTTGATTCATTCTGATGTATGGGGACCTTCTCCTATTGCCACAAAAGGAGGGTCTCGATATTATGTCTCTTTTATTGATGATCATACTCGTTATTGTTGAGTTTATTTAATGAAACATCGTTCTGAATTTTTTGAGATATATGCAGCTTTTCGAGCTCTTATCAAAACTCAACATTCTGCCGTGATTAAATGTTTTAGGTGTGATTTAGGTGGGGAATACACCTCTAATAAATTTTGTCAATTGCTTGCCTTAGATGGAACCATCCACCAAACTTCTTGTATAGATACTCCTAAGCAAAATGGTGTTGCTGAAAGAAAACATAGGCACATTGTTGAAACTGCTCGTTCTCTCTTGTTGTCTGCCTTTGTTCCTAGTGAGTTTTGGGGAGAAGCTGTTCTTACTGCTGTAAGTTTAATTAATACAATTCCATCTTCTCATAGTTCGGGTCTATCTCCTTTTGAAAAGTTATATGGGTATGTTCCTGATTATTCCTCATTTAGAGTCTTTGGTTGTACTTGTTTCGTTCTTCGTCCTCATGTAGAACGAAGTAAGTTATCCTCTCGATCCGCTATTTGTGTTTTTTTAGGCTATGGTGAAGGTAAAAAAGGTTATCGTTGTTTTGATCCAATAACTCAGAAACTTTATGTGTCTCGTCATGTTGTCTTCCTTGAGCATATACATTTCTTTTCTATTCCATCCACTACTCATAACCTGACCAAATCTGATGTTATTAGTATAAATCTATTTTTTGAGGATTCTGATAACATCTCCCCTCCTGGTATTTCACATGACTCTGGATATGTTTGTAAGCTTAAGAAAGCATTATATGGTCTCAAACAAGCACCTCGTGCTTGGTTTGAGAAATTCTCTATTGTGATCTCGTCTCTTGGCTTTGTTTCTAGCAGTCATGATTCTGCTCTTTTTATCAAGTGCACTGATGCAGGTCGTATCATTCTGTCTTTATATGTTGATGACATGATTATTACTGGTGATGATATTGATGGTATTTCAGTTTTGAAGATAGAGTTGGCTAAACGATTTGAAATGAAGGATTTGGGTCATCTTTGATATTTCCTGGGTATTGAGGTAGCATATTCACCTGGAAGTTACCTTCTTTCTCAGTCGAAATATGTTGCAGATATTCTTGAGCGGGCTAGACTTACAGATAACAAGACTGTTGATACTCCTATTGAGGTTAATGCAAGGTACTCTTCTTCTGATGGTTTACCTTTGATAGATCCTACTTTATACCGTACTATTGTTGGGAGTTTGGTATATCTCACCATTACTCGTCCAGATATTGCATATGCTGTTCATGTTGTTAGTCAGTTTGTTGCTTCTCCTACTACTGTTCACTGGGCAGCTGTTCTTCGTATTTTGCGATATCTTCGGGGTACAGTTTTTCAGAGTCTTTTACTCATCCACCTCTTCCTTGGAGTTGCGTGCATACTCTGATGCTGATTGTCGCACGTCGAAAAAATCCCGCGCGCGCGGCACAGGCTGGCGATTTTATCTCTCATTGTTGCATTTGCTTGAATTGGTTCGTTAGGAGTCGCCACCTAGTATTTAATTGAGGTTACTAGGAAACCCTGCTGGACTGGTCATGGTTAGAGATTCACAGGTAAGGGACTGATTGTGGTTAGGGAAGGTGTTAGCACCCCTAACACACCCTACCTGAGATAAGCTGCTTCGTGAACTTGATGTGTTAAAAAAGTTTTAAAAATTTTATCTTTTCATCGGATTTTAGAAATACAACTTCCATACAAGTTTGTACTTCTACACCTTTGATTCGATCAAAATATTAAATCCTTCTTTATTCTTTGCTATCTCATCATAAAAAATTCATAAACAAAATACACGCACCACATTCAAGCTTCGTGAGCTTGATGTAATTTTTAAAATAAAACTTTAGCCCACTTCTAAGGCTTCGATACATCAGTTATTAAATCCCAGAATATATGTAGAAACATGTTCTTACATTTTCATGGAAAATATAACATGATTTTATCCATCCTTAGAATTTGTGCATTTAAATATTAAAAAACATTTTTCTTTTTGTTCTTTTTTTTATGTAATAAATAATAATAAAAAAACACACACACATCTCTTTTTATTATGCTGACTCACCCATAATTACATGTTTACAACATAACAAAAAAAAATAATCGAATAAATCAAGACACAACAGTGGCCAAATATACACAACAACATTTACAAATTACAAAAATAGCTTCGGGAACAGTGCTGGGAGAATCCTGGGCATCTTTTGTGATCGTTGTGCAGCGGTAGTGCGTGGAACGGCTTCCTCCCCTCTTCAATTTTCTGCCGGCGGTGAGAGTCCGGTCACCTGCAAACACAAAAAAAAAAAAAAACGCAAACAAAGCAGTTGATTTTAGTTTTTTTTTGTTTCAAATCTGTTTTTAAATTTTTTTCTTCTGCCCGTTTCGGATCTGCTTTTGGTTCTTTTCTTCTTCTCCCCGTAGACTGTTCTGCTGTGAAGGAGGCCCTGTACTTTGGTGGCCCTGATCTGGCGACGAGAAGGGGCGACGGCGCTGCTGTGGGCACTGTCGGGTGGTCTGTGACCGACAGTGAGGGAACAGACGAGGTCTGTGCTGCTGGGTCTCCAGTGATGGCTGGTCGCAGAGGATGAAGAAGAGAGTGTCGGTCGCCGGAGAAGGTGCTGGAAGTCAGATCGTCTGGGGAGAGAGGAGTTGTGGTTGGTGCTGAAAAAGGGAGGCTTCTGGCGAGAAGAAAGTAAATCTGATCTGGAAGCTGTTGTGCAAGGGCTGAGGCTCTGGTTTTGAAAGATCTTGGCCGAGTGAGAGTCGGGTCTGTGAGGAGGAACTGCTGAGAGGGAGATCAGTAAATGGGGGTAGCGGCCAGTTCTGGTTCGTTTTTAGAGAAGATGGAAATGGGGCTCTGTTTCTGTGGGCTGGAGGATGGCAGATTGGTGAGAGGGGAGACCGTGGCTGAGGTGGAGACGAGAGCAGTTGGGTCTGTCGGTTCAAAGGGGAAGAGGCAGAGGTCAAGGAGATGAGGGGCGAAGGAGATGAATATGTGGCTGGGTTTGATGATTATCTCACCGGAGAAGGCAGCTGTAAAGGGGGTGGAGTCAGTTGCAGAAAGCTAGTTTGGGTGAGGAGAAGGGGCGAATGGCTGTCAGGAGTGGCTCCGGTTTGCCTTTTGTTCCGGTAACTGAGAAGGAGAAGAGGCTGCAGCTGAGGGAGTCAAAAAATTAAAACCAGCAGGGGGGCCGGCGGCTGGTGCAAAGGATAGAGATTTCTTAGGGTTAAGTTTCTGTTTTTTTTTCTTTTAAAAATGCCGAATGCCGAAATTAACCCCTTACAAAATGAACCCCCCCACAAAATGAGTTAAAAACTGCTATTTATAGGCAAAACATTTTTTCGGGCTTCCAAATTGGTCCCTCAATTTTTTTTTTGTTCAATTCACTTGGTAAAAATTAAATTTGGTCTTAAAATTTCAATCTTTTCAATTCAATCCAAATTAAGCTCCCAAACTTAATTTTTCACCAATTAAGCCCCCAAATTAATTTGACCCATTTAAAGTATAATTAAGTTCTTGCACTTAATTAAATCCTTCAATTGGACCTAAATTAATTCTTAAACATAATTAATATTTAATTTGGCCCATGATTAAATCAAATTGGCCCATTAAAAATTTAATTATGTCATTGGACTTAATTTTTATGCAAATTCATCCAATAATCATTTAATTTGACCTTTGAATTTGCATTTAATTTGACCTTCGATTTTTGCGGTTCTTTTTTATCAGCTTTCTCCACATTGCCGGCCTTTATTTTATTTTTTGATTTTTTATTTTCAAAAAGAGTGAAATTTGGGGAATAACCCAAAATTGGGTTATGACACTGATCATGGTAGTGATCCCACAGATCGCAAGTTTGTTACCGGGTTTTGTATCTTTTTAGGTGATTCTCTTATTTCTTGGAAGAGCAATAAACAATCTATTGTTTCTCAATCATCCACCGAAGCAGAATATCGTGCCATGACATCTACCACCAAAGAGATTGTTTGGTTACGTTGGTTACTTGCTGATATGGGAGTTTCCTTTTCTCATCCTACTCCTATGTATTGTGACAACCAGAGTTCTATTCAGATTGCTCACAACTCGGTTTTTCATGAGCGAACTAAGCACATTGAGATCGATTGTCATCTTACTCGTCATCATCTCAAGCAAGGCACCATTACTTTGCCTTTTGTTCCTTCTTCCTTGCAGATTGCAGATTTTTTTACCAAGGCGCATTCCATCTCTCGTTTTCGTTTTCTGGTTGGCAAACTCTCGATGCTTACAGTTGCCGCATCGTGAGTTTGAGGGGAGATGTTAAATAATATTTATGTAGTATTATTTATTAAGGGTAGAATAATACTTTCAGTTTAACCTATATATACTTTATTTGTATTTAGGTTAAGACTAAGCATTCATAACATACAGATTATTCAGAATTCTAGCCTCCCTTTTGTGTTTGATCTCAATAAGTTTAACAATATATTCTTCTTATTATTAGTGGGTCATTAATTTTATTTTATTTTTTCTTTTTATATCTGTTTTTTTTTTCAAGACGTGGCATAAAAAACTATTATAATATTATTAGTTACTCTCTAGTACAATAAAAATTCCCACGAAAATGCCATGTTACAAACTTAAATCCAATTTGATTTATATAAAAAAAATAAACATGAAAAAAAATGTCAACACCACATGACAATTTTCGTTAAAATAAATTAGGCTGGATTTGACTTTATGATGCCAGATATTTTTATTAATTTGTATAAAAAATAATAAAAAATTAAATTATAGGATGATTTAAAATATAAAATTAATAAATGTATTTTAAAAACTGAGAAAAATTAAAATTCTAAATTAAACTATATCCAAAATTAAAAAAATTAAGAGACTACCTCAAATAAGACAAGAAACCCAAAAATACCCCACCTAATAAAACAAAATATTAATTATCCTATATAATCATCAGCTTAATCCAAACAACAAATATAAAAAAATATACTCATCCCATGTGAAAAAATTGAAAAACTGCAGATTCAATCTTTTCTAAAGCAATAATAAAGAGTTCAACCAGATAAAAAAAGAATAAAAAAAAGAAGCTTCTACTTTATCCTATTTATTTAATGGCCACCAATAAAAATCACATATACTTAACTGCTAAGCTTCCCCACGACCCATACTGCATTCTCTATATATTGCACAGTATGCCACCTCAAAAATATGCAACTCAAACGGAAAGAAAGAACCTTGGAGAAGAAGGTACGTATGACGTCGTTGAACGTGCTGCCTGAAGGATGCATAGCCAACGTTTTGGCGTTCACCGGCCCGAGGGATGCTTGTCGGCTGTCCATTGTTTCTTCCTTGTTTAAGTCTGCGGAAGAATCTGATGTTGTGTGGGAAAGGTTTCTTCCTCGTGATTATCAATCTATCATATTTACATCCGATAGTTATGTTCTGTTGTCTTCTCTTTCTTCCAAGAAAGAACTCTATCTCAGGCTTTGTGAGAAGCCCATAATTATCGATGATGGCAAAAAGGTGACTCTCATGTCTATCTCTTCCTTTTTTTCTCCTTATAAATTTAAATATAGTTGAACTAGACAAGGGAAGAACAAGTGTTCTTCGAGGATCTTGTAGGTGTGACAAGTGGCATCCTCAAGCGGTGCATGTTTTATTATTATTTTATTAGGGTGAATATCTAGTTGTGTTTAACTTTTTTCTTATGGCTTGGAACAGAGCTTTTCATTGGTAAAAAAGAGTGGGAAGAAATGCTACATGCTGTCGGCAAGAGACCTGATGATTGTATGGGGTGACACTCCTACTTATTGGAGATGGAATTCTGATTCTTCTTCCAGGCTGGTTTCTTTTTCTTTGTCTAATGGTGCAGTTCTTTTCTTTTTGTTTTGTGATTGGAAGATTTTTATGACTCTTTTGTTGGATTCTGACAGGTTTGGGGAAGTGGCAGAGCTGATTGGTGTATGTTGGCTTGAAATTCGTGGCAAAATTAATGCAACTATGCTATCTCCAGCAACGATGTACGCAGCATACCTTGTGTTCAAGCCAAAAGAAGGAGCTTATGGGCTGGATTACCAGCCCGTGGAGGTTGGGGTGGGGCTTGTTGGTAGTGAAAATGGTAAGAGAAATATGTATTTGGACTCACAGAGAGGTCGAGCACATCGATATCATCTTGTAAGAAGGCGCACTGGGTTGCACAACCGCAGCCGTATTGTGGGGATGCAAGAACCTGTGCCTGCTAGTGAAAACAATGGACAGCATCCGAAGGAAAGGGGAGACGGGTGGCTGGAGATTGAGTTGGGTGAGTTCTTTTGCAAGGAAGGGGAAGATGGAGAACTGGAAATGAGTGTTCAAGAGGTGAAGAGTGGTGATTGGAAAGGTGGTCTGACTGTTGAGGGGATTGAGATTAGGCCAAAAGAAGGATAATGAATAAAGCAAGTTTTTTTTTTTCTCCTATTCTATTAGTAATGTCTTTACCTACTCTTTTCGCATGGGTAGCAAGAGCTTTTGCTGGTGTTATTTCATAGCTATTAGTATCTTCTTCTGCAAATTTTCATTTTGATGTTTGCCCAATGATGTTCTTTGGTTATTTTAATAAAAATCTGGTTCATTTTCTTATGTTGAATCCTGTAATCTTTTTTAGCGTTCTGCAAAGTTGTATGTGTGTGCATAAATTGTTCATAAAACCTCATGGCATGAGCTTTTGAATTAGTTTCTAATTAACTTAAAACCTGTGATTCAAGCCTCAATATTCCACAATTTTTACAGCTCAAGCTCATATTAAAAGAAGAACGTGTATAAAACCTGTGTTTGGAACTGCAACTGGGTACCATCTCGATTCTTTTGAGGTGCTTTATGATTTCTCAGATATACAAATGCTGGATGGTATGCGTTGCTGCCATTTGCACGGATTTCCTCATTCTGAATCTATTTATGTTTTTCATCTGTTTAAAGGTTAGCAATTCAAATGATGATTTCATGGAGAAAGTGAATAAAAATATAGATTTTCTCATCATACTGCTGCTTCAACACTTACAAAATGATTGCGTCTGTGAGTGCGCGCTCCAGATGTATGATCCTCCTGAACTTTTCATCATCAGTAGGATGGTTATGCGACTGTGTTGAATATCACAGGCTGAGGTTTTGTTTTGATTATTAGGCAATGCACAATTGCACATGCTTGAGGTGTGATGTAGAGTACCCTTTTGGATGTTACACGCAGAGACTCTCTGAATGCTTTTGCTTGTTCGTAGTGTCCTTGCTCACAGTGATCTTGATGAAGCATTGCATCAATGGTGAATGAAGAACAGAAACACTCGCTAGCTTCCTAGCTTGAACTAGGCATTTATTTCTTGCATCTCTTCTAATTTCCTTATGTTTCCTTCTCTTCTATTTATATTCTCTGCATTTTAATTGAAAATAATTGGATGATGGAAAAAATGGGTTATCATGTGGGATTAGGTGTAGCTGGTGGAGAATGTTAGTCCATTTCCACGAAGCTCCTCCATCCAGCAATCATGAGTTGATCTAGCCTTGGATCCTCAAAAGGAAAGGATCAAAGAGAATCAGGGGAAGAAGCGAAATAGAGGTCTCTTCAAGTTTGCTAAAGGGGCTGCCCAATTACGAAAAAAATCCTGATGTTTTAGCTCTCATCAATGATGAACTTGCTGTGCACAACGAAGTTTGAAGCTTCGACAGCCAAGAAGCCGAAAAGATGAGGTTTTAGGAACGGAGGTAGGAAGGTGCATCTGCTTGCTTCACTGCACGCGGCTGCTACGATGAAGCTTGACGGAGGTTGCTAAGCTTTGACAGAAGTTGAGGTTGCTCAGGCATCGTGCTGCTGTTGCCGGTAGGGAAAAGGAGGATCGTTGGCATGGCTCGGGTTGAACGAGTCACCGTATCAATTAATGTTTTTACTTTTTTCTTTGAATTTCTTTATAATAAAAAGAATTTATACAAGGATGAAATTATCTTAGATTCTGAACTAGATAATTTAACTTTCAAGTCCATCCCTTTTTACTTTATTCTTTGTCTATGGCAGGGATGCCATCCCCATGCAATAATCACCAGCTAACTTCTTGGGGCCTCGATGTAAGATCTTGTCCAGGTCTTTTTTTTTTTTTTTTTTTTTCAAAAGAAGTTCTTTCTTTTTTGTTTTTAAAAAGCTTGATTAACCCACCTGACATAATCTTTGAACGACCAAGTTAATCCCTGAATCAGGATTTATAACTATATCTCAGGGATTGATAACACTTTTAGTACTGTTTTTTTCACTTTTATAAGATGTAGCACGGATGAGCAATGGAGGAAAACTTTGGGGATGGTTGCTGCTGCAAGGGCTGCAGACCTACCATCATGTGCAAGCTAAGGCTTGACATACCAAGTAATTTTTTTTGCCATCAGTGATTATATTATTAATAGACTGATTGATAAAATAAAAATTACCAATAATAAATTTTTTGATGACTAGTTACTATCTGTGATTTTGTCCTTATATGTTTTTTTAATAGACTGATTGATAAAATAAAAATTACCAATAATAAATTAATAAAATCATTGTCTAAATTCTGGTTGTGCCCGGATGTTCACACCTTCAAGTTTCTGCTCAAGGTTTTGATAGATTCTCCCAACCAATGAAGATATACAACCATTTTTTTTTTATTCGAGAAAACCCTACATTTTAGAAAGAGTATTTTGTGGGTCCAAACGAGCGAGTAAAATCCTGGCTATTCCAAACTTTTATAAGAGATGCACATCTTAACTCGAATTTAAAATTTATTATGCAGATATCAAGTTTTTTATTCCCACCCCACATCGCTTGGATACGATGTACAAGCACATATTTACTTACCTAACACAAGTGCAAGTCAATCAGAGACAAATTAGAACCTGAAGAGCAAAGCGGTCAATTCCATCAACTTGAGAAAGAAAATGTGGACCAGAAACAGAGAAGTAGACTTGAAGAAGGTATCAGATTATGGACCTGGCACACAGAAACATGGACTTGGATCACAGATGCAGCACATGTTGTACATGGAAAAGGCCTCGACTTCAATTTATTTTTCAAATCTGGTCATGTTAAACGACACTTCACTGATTGATATGGTCCCAGCAGTACCTGGTCAAGAAATTTTATTGCTCTACAGGGTCCATTTTTAAGATTTGATTACAAGGATAGCGTAAAATAAGAAATCCCCAATACCAGAAAAGGAACCACTTTCAGCTTCTCGGAAATTAATCATGCACAGAAAGTGGTAACCACCGCCCGAACCACACCCGCCTGCAAGGAAAAACCTCTTCAATTTTCCCAACAACTGAAGTTTCGTCTTGAAAGAAATCACGTCAGCACTGAATTCAAGATTTTATATGTGAATGTTTATGAATGTCAATGGTGTTTTTTTTCTATCTTTGTATCAATGAAGTTTCCTTGCACCTTCCAGGGCAGACGAAGTGTAGAAGCACACAAAGGTACAAGAAGAAATTGCAATGAGAAAAGCAATATGGATTCCATAGTTGGCTTATGGCATTAGGAATGGCGAACGAGACTGAATCCAAGCCAGTGAATAACTTGCCTTGCCTGGCTTGGTTATTGAATAATTAATGACAAAAAGAGGAGTAAGCAAGATATACCACTAGACTTGTTCTTCAAGGAATCTGTAAAATCATGGGTGAATATCATCTTAAACCCTAGCGGGATGCTGATAAATGAAGCGAAGATCACGGGTGACTATCATCTCCCTCCCTCTATCTGCACTTCAGGACAGTCTCCACTCTCCAGGCTGCGTTACCATCTTCTCTCTCAAAGCACGCACCGAGGTGTCATTTTTATGCTCTATGATCCTTTTCTTCTTCTCTTTTCTTGGTATTTTCTTCGTTTCCAGTCGTCTATATGTGGCTTCTGCATCTTACCGTGTTAGCTTTCTTTCAGTAACTTGTTGCATGCCTGATCTGGCAGCAACCCCTTCTTTTATCGGGGCGTAGGCTGACAGATTTTAAACCTCAGATCCCAGGCACAGGCTACCAGGTAGATATCCCGGACACAAGCTAGCGGAATGGATAATCAGACAAAACCCGGGAGTAGCGGAAGTAATGATGATCTCTACCTCCGAACTTCGCAGACGAGCAGTTCCGAAAAACGTATTGGTGAAGAGCTTGTTATCCCGGACGCCTAATGTGCCACCCAATGAAATTGCATTAGAGGCTCAAAACCGATCTGCAGTTAAAGTTGAGCCATCAGATAAAATTGTATTGCAGGTTCAGAACCAATCTGAAATGAATGTTGAGTCAAATTCGAGACGACATAAAGATCATGCAGTTGAATTCTACAACTCTCATTTACTCCTTGTTTTATCACCATCTCAATTGTGTTTATGGATCAAATTTTTGCAATTCTAAGTTTTAAAAACCTTGTTGTTTTGGGTCCTTGCAGAGGAGGACACCTAGGCACAACTCGGACCACGAGACTCCTCATGTGCCACTTGATGAAATTGACTTGGGGGTTCAGAACCGATCTGAAGTGAAAGTTGAGCCAAAATGGAGGCGATATAAAGATCGTGTGGTTGGATTCTACAATTCTAAGTTTCAAACAACATGTTGTTTTGGATCCTTGCAAAGGAGGACACCTAGGCACAACTCGGACCACAAGGCTCCTCATGTGCCACTTGATAAAATTGTCTTGGGGGCTCAGAACCGATCTGAAGTGAAAGTTGAGCCAGAGTGGAGGCGATATAAAGATCGTGTGGTTGGATTATGCAATTCTAAGTTTCAAACAACATGTTGTTTTGGGTCCTTGCGGAGGAGGAAGAATCGATTCAACTATTGGGTACGTACTCCCATTTACTCGTTTCATCACCATCTCAATTGTGTTTTTGGATCAAATTTTTGCAATTGTAAGTTTCAAACAACATGTTGTTTTGGATCCTTGCAGGAGCATGATGACAGTTGGGGTGGCGATGGCGGTGACGATTGGGGTGGCGATGGCGGTGACGTTGGCGGTAGCTGTGGCGGTAGCGGTGGCGGTTGGGGTGGCGGTGGTGGTGATGTTGGCGGTAGCTATGGCAGTGGCAGTTGGGGTGGCGGTGGCTGTGATGGTGGCAGCGGCGGCGGGGGTGGCGGTACTGGGGGTGGCGGCAACAAAATTGACTTGAAGGTTGAAATTGATTTAGAGGCTCAGAACCAATCTGAAGTGAAAGTTGAACTACCAGAGAAAATTGCATTGCTGGTTCAGAACCAATCTGAAGTGAAAGTTGAGCCAAAGTCGAGGTGATATAAACATAGTGCGGTTGGATTCTACAACTCCCACTCCTTGTTTCATCACCATCTCAATTGTATTTATAGATCAAATTTTTGCAATTCTAATTTGCAAACAACATGTTATTTTGGGTACTTGCAGAGTTGGCCACCCAGGCAAATCTTGAACCACGAAGTCGTATTGGAGGCTCAAAACCAATCTAAAGTGAAAGCTGAGCTGCAAGAGAATATTGCTTTACAGGTTGAAAACCAATGTGACGTGAAAGTTGAGTCAAAATTGTGGCTATCTGTTCAAGATCAAATCAAGAAGGTTGAGTTCTAAAACTCCCATTTACTCCTTGTTCCCTTCTTTAATATACATAGCTAATGACCCTGGGTGGTAATGTGATGCTACATTGCCCCATTCTTTAATATACAAAAAATAAAAATGCATCTAAAATTTTATGATTATACTGGTTTTAATTTTTTTTGTGCAGAAAACAACAGAGTGGGCTTTATTAATAACCAGCGTACTTCTAGAGGCCATGTCTGCAGTTTTTGATCAGGTGGGGCACGCGTTGACGGGCATGGTGATAGCATTTCTCGCTTTGTTTTTTTCCAGCCTTGATCTCATTTTTAAGGCACGAAAGGAAGGAGTTCAGAGTAGCCAACCCTTTGGTGGTCTCCTGGAGTATTTTGGACTAGCAGATACTGTCTGGCAATGCTTTAACTCCACCATGGGGTATATTTATACTCAGAATAATCAACAGAATCCAATAAAGATGTGTTTGTTACCTTTTATGTTTGCGTCGTGCGTGCTGATTTTTAAGTTAATCAAGCGCCGCACATGAACCATTGGTTGAGCTTGGTGTGTTAGAGTATTCTACAAATATTTTCTCTATTTTTAAATGGATTGATTAACATTATTTGTGCGCTGACTGATATTGATAAGTTATTGGACTCTGAAATGCGCCATGCCTGCTGTTGGTGGTGATAACGATGCCTCTAAGCTAGGATCAAAGCAGATTTTTATTGTTAAATTATTATTAAAAAATCATCTCAATAGTTTAAATTTTTAAATAAGATTCTAGGATATGATTTATAATATTTTTTAACACACTCCTTCAAGTGAAAATCTTTTGGGTTTAAAACTTGTACAGACCCACATTACTTTATACTTAATTTTTACCAAATAAATAAGGGTTGTGAGATTCAAACTCGTGACCACTTGGTTATGAAGGCTCTGATACCATGTTAAAGAACCATATCAATTTGATAATTTAAGTTTTTAAATAAAATCCTAAATATAATTTATATTATTCATTATATGCGGATATTCGTAAACCTATTATATCATGTAAAAGCTTTCATGATTCTCTTGATTTTAGTCTGGATTTGTATTTCCTAAGCGAAACCGCTGGGTATGAAATCACTGATTGTGCCAATAACTGAAAGGCTTGTCAAGTGTTCTTTTGTTTAACATCCATACCATCAATATCCCATCATTTGGTTTTTCATGATTTTCTTGATTTTATCAGTTTTTCCTGCCACACATCTTCCTCTCACGTAGCTTTACATTTCACTTCACCGAGACAAGGTCAGGTTAAGAGTCTACTGGATGCTTTGGAGTTGAGAATTCTGATAACAACTCTCATTATGTTCTTCATTTTTGTTTCTTGGGAGAATTTATATGCACTGAATGTACTTGAGTTTTAGAAAAACAAGCAAAAAAGATGAAAATACAGTAACTTAATGACAAGAAAACAGGGCAAAACACCTATAATTTACTCGATAGAACTATACAAGGTTGTAAATGTAGTTGTTTAATCTTCCTGTGGTAAAACTACATAAACATACTAGATGTTTACAGTTTGCTGGCTCAGAATCTCCTATGTGTTCTTATGAAGTTTGTTGTGCTTATTTGGATAAGAGTTGAGCATGCGTAAACTCCGGCCAAGCATAAGCTTGTTGAAACTAAGAGGGCGGCTTTCCACTGCCTTCCAAACACTAGAATAGCTAATGCAGTCAATGCAAGAGAAATGGCAGAGAGAGCTTTTTTCCAAGTATTGAAAGCTTTGAGAGCACCACTGCATCCTTTGCAATGAATTACATGGCGAAAATATCGATTGGCCAAATTGGGAGCATGCATCGTCCCAGTGCCACCCTTAGCTGGGAAAGAAGCTGAAACTCCAGCAACAAGACCAGCTGGTGCATGTTCTACAACAGCTGGTAATCCGGGTAAAGAAATGGTGTTGTGCCCGAAATGGTAAGGCATTCCATGTCTAGTTTTGTCCATCCATTTCCTGTATTCTGCTACCCATGTATCTGAAGATCTTAAATTGAGATACAATTTCTTTGTTGGGACCTTTTCTTTCATTAAAACTTCGTTCTGGGATGACAAAAATCCCATATCTTGTTCGAAGACTGTGCAGTTGGTCTGCATCCCCTCTGATGAAAGAACCATTCGGGGATCCAATTTGCTATTTGAGGCATCGCTGCTCCTCCAAATCTCACAATAAGCATGGATTTTCCTTGTCCAGTTGGTCTGCATAGGAAGTGGCCAGAGAAGTACTGTTTCACCCCCTTGTTAGCATTATGGAGACAAGCAATGCCCCACCTCCACTATGTGCTTAGTGGGAATACCTAATCTTTATTAAACACAAAGTGGAGGCAACGGTGGGCATAAATCATGGCATGATTTATGCCCTTCACTCATCCTTGTATATCTATGTATGTGCTTTGTGAAGAGAAGTTAGAATAGAAGAGTTGCAGAGTGAACAAACACGGAGAGAACAAAAGAGAAGAGAGAGCAGTAGAGAGAACTTGAGTGTAGAGTTGAGTTGAGAAGCGTTTTCTCCTCCTCTTTGTTTGTATTGTTTCCTTTGAGTGTTTAATACAAACCAGTAGCTCCGTGGAGTAGGCAAGTTGCCGAACCACATAAATTGTGTGTGACTGAGTTCTGGAATAACCCCAACAACTGGTATCAGAGCTTGTTCTTGAAAAAGAAGGTGTTTGATCCAAACTCAAAAATCAAAGTTCTCAAAACGTGTTTTTGAACATACCATAGTGTATAGGACAACCGGAAGACTTCACTGGTGAAACCTCGGCGAAGAACCGACGTCCAGATTGCCCACGCGCACCAACGTGTCATACGCGTGACACGTTCCTTCTTCGCCTGGCTTTTGCAAAACGGGTCGGGTTGACCCGCCACAACATCACATCTGTACGGTCACGGCCACACCATCCTACCATGTCGTCTTGCCACATCATCACCCTGCGTTTTGATCCGGTGCGCCGCAGACGCTAATATTCTGACACGTGGCTACATCTGCATCGTGGATGATTGTTTGATCCGATGCGACTCAGGCGTTAATCTTCTGACACGTGGCTACATCTTCACCGTTGATGAGTTTTGATCAGGTGCGACACGAGCGTTATCTGCTGACATGTGGCATCATCTGCACCGCTGCTGAGTTTTGATCCGGTGCGACGTAGGCGTACTCTTGCTGACACGCGGCTACATCTGCACCGTCCGTTAATCCAAAACTTTGACTGCTAAAATCTGATCCATCCGAAGTCTGATTGGGGTGATCTCAGTGTCATTTCCAATTTTTTTGGTCGTTTCGGACACATCCGTAAGGTCCGATTTGGCAGATTCACATCGGAAAAATTTTAAAAATGGCAGATGCAATTAAGGCTGTTGGAATTGAAAAATTTGACGGAACAGATTTTGGATACTTGAAAATGCAAATTGAGAATTATCTATATGAGAAGAAACTTATTCTTTCCTTGTTGGGGAGCAAACCAGAAAACATATAAGAAGAAGATTGGCTACTTCTTGATAGACAAGTTCTGGGCATTATCCGGCTATCCTTATCAAGAAGAGTTGCTCACAATGTTACGAAGGAAAAATCCACTGCAAGATTGATGGAAGCCTTGTCTGGGATGTATGAGAAGCCATCAACAAATAATAAAGTGCACCTGATGAAAAAGTTGTTCAACTTGAAGATGGTTGAAAACACTTCTGTTACACAACACCTCAACAACTTTAATACCATCACAAATCAATTATCATATGTTGAGATTGAGTTTGATGATGAGATTCGTGCACTCATTTTGCTAGTGTCACTTCTAAGCAGTTGGGAAGGCATGAGGACAGCCGTGAGCAACTCAGCTGGAAAATCCAAACTGAAATATGATGACATTCGAGACTTGATTTTGGCTGAAGAAGTGCGAAGGAAAGACTCAGGTGAAAGTTCAAGTTCAGGATCAGCTCTTAACATCAATAGTCGAGGGAGAAGACAAGATAGAGGCTTATCTAGAGGTAGATCAAAATCAAGATACATAAGTAAAAGCAAGTTTGGATCCAGAAAGCAGGTTGAATGTTGGAATTGTGGCAAACCTGGTCATTTCATGAGGAATTGCACAAAACCGAAGAAACCTGAAGCTGACTCTACAAACGCTACCACAGATGAGGTACAAGATGCTTTAATTCTTGCTGTACAAAGTCAAATTGATGATTGGATTCTTGATTCTGGTGCTTCATTCCACTATACATCATACCATGAAATGTTGCAAAATTATGTTGGAGGAGATCACGGTGTAGTCTATCTAGCCGATGGACAACCACTGAATATTGTGGGTATAGGAGATAGTGGTCATTCAATACTTTTTGCTGGAGGTATGTGGAAAGTATCAAAGGGAACGATGGTTTTAGCTCGTGGAAAGAAAATCGGCACCATGTATATGACCACAAGATTTGCAGACATCATTGCCTTTACTGAAGCAGAAAATCAAGCACGACTATGGCATTGTAGACTTGGCCATATGAGTCGAAAGGGGATGAAGATACTTCAATCGAAGGGAAAGCTGCCAGAGTTAAAAAATTCGATCTAGACATTTGTGAAAGCTGTGTTCTTGGAAAACAGAAGAAGCTCAGTTTCTTGAAGGTTGGCAGGACCTTAAGACCAAGAAAGCTAGAACTGGTACTCACAGATTTATGGGGACCGTCTCCAGTAGCATCTCTTGGAGGTTCTCGGTATTATGTGACTTTCATTGATGATTTCAGCAGGAAGGTATGGGTCTATTTTCTGAAAAATAAATCTGATATGTTTGAAACATTCAAGAAATGGAAGGCTATGGTTGAAACTGAATCAGGTCTAAAGTTGAAATGCTTGAGATCTGATAATGAAGGAGAATACATTGATGGAGGCTTCAAGGAGTATTGTGCTATCAATGGTATCAGAATGGAAAAGATCGTTCCAGGCACACCGCAACAGAATGATGTTGCTGAACGGATGAACAGGACCATCAATGAATGAGCTAGAAGCATGAGGTTGCATTCAGGGTTACCTCAAACATTCTGGGCTGACGCAGTTCATACCGCAGTTTACTTGATCAACCATGGACCATCATTTCCTTTGGAATTCAGATGCCCGAGGAAGTATGGAGAGGAAAAGAGGTACAACTCTCTCATTTGAAGGTCTTTGGGTGTGTTTCCTATGTTCACATAGATTATGATGCTCGCAACAAGTTAGATGCCAAATCCAAGAAATGTTTCTTCATTGGCTATGGTGATGAAGAATTTTGATTTCGGTTCTGGGATGATCAGAATAGAAAGATTATCAGAAGCAGGAACGTGATCTTCAATGAGAAAGTTTTGTACAAAGACAGAGATAGATCAAGTGTAGAACACAGAGATGGTTGATTCAGATACAAGTCCATAAAGATCTGAATTCATAAGATTAGAAGGGCTTCCCGATGTTACTAAGCAGAACAACAATCAAGAGTCTTTACAAGAAGATTCAAGCACATCTGTGCCCACTACTACACAAGAAGATGCAGAGCCAATTGAACCAGTTGTTCACAGGTCTTCGAGGACGATAAAGCCCCCACAACGGTTCACACTTTTACTGAATTATATTTTGCTGACAGATGGTGGTGAACCGCTAACTTATGAAGAATCCTTACAAGATGGAAACTCAAGCAAGTGGTAGTTAGCCATGAAGGATGAGATGAGTTCGTTGTTGAAGAACAAGACTTGGGAGCTAACAACATTACTTGAAGGAAAGAAGGCCTTTCAAAATAAGTGGGTTTACAGAGTGAAGACTGAGCATGACGGAAGCAAACGGTTCAAGGCAAGACTTGTTGTAAAAGGGTTTCAACAAAAGAAAGGGATTGACTACTCTGAGATATTTTCTCTAGTTGTGAAGCGCACAACAATCAGAGTTGTTCTAGGGATAATAGCTGCAAAAAATTTACATCTTGAACAATTAGATGTAAAAACAACATTCCTTCATGGTGATTTGGAGGAAGACATTTACATGCAACAGCTAGAGGGGTTTGTAATGCAAGGAAAAGAGAATCAAGTCTGCAAGCTACAAAAAAGCATATACGGTTTGAAGCAAGCTCCAAGACAGTGGTACAAGAAGTTTGACAACTTCATGTGCAGTTCGGGGTACACAAGATGTCAAGCTGATCATTATTGCTATGTCAAACATTTTGACAACTCCTACATCATTCTACTATTATATGTGGATGATTTGTTGATTGCAGGATCCAGCATTGAGGAGATTGATAAGCTGAAACATCAATTGTCAAAACAGTTTGAAATGAAGGATCTAGGAGCTGCTAAACAAATACTTGGCATGAGAATCATTAGAGATAAAGACAAAGGCATACTAAAGCTTTCACAAATAGAGTATGTCAAGAAGGTTCTCAACAAGTTTAGTATGGATAATGTTAAACCAGTAAGTACACTACTGAGGAATCATTTCAAGCTCAGCAAAGATCAGTCACCAAAAACTGAGCTAGAATGTGGATATATGGATAAGATTCCATACGCCTCAGCTATTGGCTCTTTGATGTATGTTATGGTCTGCACCATACCAGACATTGCCCATGCAGTAGGAGTTGTAAGCCGATATATGAGCAATCCTGGAAAGCAGCATTGGGAGGCGGTAAAATGGATCATGAGGTACTTAAAAGGTTCATCGGAAACTTGTCTCAGTTTCACAGCCGGTGCTTTAAAACTTGAAGGTTTTGTAGACGCTGATCTAGCAGGAGATGTTGATAGCAGAAAAAGCATTACAAGATATGTATATACTCTAGGAGGTACTGCTGTTTCCTGGAGTTCTACCTTGCAAAAGATCGTCGCTCTTTCAACAATAGAAGCTGAATATGTTGCAGTCTCAGAATTTGCAAAAGAGATAGTATGGTTGCAGAGTTTCCTGAAAGAATTGGGCAAGTTGAATGGAAAGGGTACTTTGTATAGCGATAGTCAAAGTGCAATCTTCCTTGCCAAGAATCCAGCATTTCACTCCAGGACTAAGCATATTCAGATCAAATATCACTTCATCCGACAACTGCTAGATGACGAACAACTAATGCTAGAAAAGGTTTGTGGAAGCAAGAATCCAACTGACATGTTAACCAAAGGAGTTACACTTGATAAACTGAAGTTGTGCAAAACTTCAGTTGATCTTCAAGGATAAAAGATAATTTCATTGTTTGTCTTCAAGTGGGAGATTGTTAGCATTATGGAGACAAACAATGTCCCACCTTCATTATGTACTTAGTGGGAATACCTAATCTCCACTAAACACAAAGTGGAGGCAACGGTGGGCATAAATCATTGTATATCTATGTATGTGCTTTGTGAAGAGAAGTTAGAATAGAAGAGTTGCAGAGTGAACAAACACGGAGAGAATAGAAGAGAAGAGAGAGCTTGGGTGTAGAGTTGAGTTAAGAAGCGTTTTCTCCTCCTCTTTGTTTGTATTGTTTCCTTTGAGTGTTTAATACAAACATGTAGCTCTGTGGAATAGATAAGTTGCCGAACCACGTAAATTATGTATGATTGAGTTCTGGAATAACCCCATCACCCCTTGCCATCAATGAATTCTCGGTTATTGGATAGGACACAAGGGGCTTCAAACCGTAAGAAGTTTGGCAATGCTTGAGCATCCCCCCACCCCACCAGCCTGCAAATCCCCGGTCAGTACGTTCAGTCACCTCAAAACGTAGTGGCTGGGCATTTTCCCTTTCTGCTGACAGGTCTGTCCTATCGTGTGAGATTGGAATATGTGCTGGATCCATCAGGTTTTCCAGAAGTATGGAGTGATCGTAGGGAAGCTCGTGGACGGCGGAAGAATCTTTGAAACCTGGCCTGGCAAAGTTCTCGAACCAGGGTAGTTTATTTATGTTTGGTTGTGATTTCGAGGACATCCACACCCACGCAACTCCTTGGGATTCCCTCACCTCATAGGTTTTGACACAAGCTGACTGAGGAATTTTAGCATTTGCAGGAAGCTGTAGCGAAGAAATTCACTGCCATCATTAGCTAGGACATGAGGAAAGACAAGGTGGGCATATCATTATATGAGAGTTTTATAAATTAATTTTAGGTGAATATTCCATGAAAAAAAGATGCTCTTGACCCAAAAAATCTTGCGAAAAGTCGTTGCTGCATGTTTCCGAGTCTGCTTTGAAGTGTCCAAGAAACGACAAGTTTGGAAAATAAAGATCCGACAGTCTATTTCTTGGAGTCAAAAAGCAAGTCTCCTGTAATCCAAGTTCATGAAACACACCGCAGGTCTCTACTAGCGAGAATGGATGCTTCCATATGTTTTAAACTTAAAAACTCGTTGCTATCTGTTGTTATATTTTAGTGATTAAATATTATTGCTAACATGCTATATATAGCAATTGATTCTCAAATATAATAATTTGAACCACTGTAAAATTTCTGGAGATTTATTCTCAAAAGCTATCATATTGTGTACAATATTGGTTCATTACACCAAAGCATGATAGATCTTGAGAACCTATGAAGCTTTCATGTATTTTCCTGACATGAAATTATAGAAACTTACAAGAAGTGCAATCTTTTGCTACTTACAATTAATCTACTGTGCGTTCTTATGAAGTTTGTAATTCAATATTTGCAATAGAAGCTGAGCATGCATAAGCTCCAGCTAAGCACGAACTTGCTGATACTAAGAGAAAGATCTTCCATTGCCTTCCTGATGCTAGAATGGTCACGGCAGTCAATGCAAGAGAAATTGCAGAGAGGGATTTTTTCCAAGCCTAGAAGCTTTTGACTGCAATAGTGCATCCCTTGCGATGAATTACGTGTCTGAAATATCGGTTAAACACATAGGGTGCTTGCATCGTTCAAACATATCCCACCTTTCGCCGGTGAAGAAGCTAAAGCTCCAGCAACAAGACCAGCTAGTGAATGTTCTACAACAGCAGGTACTTGGGGCAAAGAAATCATGCTGTGTCCGAAATGACAAGGCATATGATGCAGGATGAAGCTCAAAGATAGTAAAACAATCACAGAAAATATAGATTTGGTGAGCGAAAAGGGATGCAAGCTTGCATCCTAAATTAACAATCTATTGTTCTCCTCCTAAAAAGGTTTACAATATCATTTATAGCCTGGAAAATACCAACCTAGACTAGGTAACAATATCAAAATTCTAAAACATAAAGCCGAAATAACATAAGAAATCCGAGGAAATAAAGGAAATTTGACAAAACAAGATATTTACAGCCTAATTTTGGGAAATCCATGTAGCGGATTAGCCACTAAAGGGCTACCTTTTAGAATTGGATCTCAAGAATCTTCTGTAAAAATAAGTAAAATTCAACTGTTGAATAAAAAATTATGGTATTCTTTAGCCACTATACTTGTCCAGCACAGCCAATCCTTTTTTTTTTTTTTAAACCTAACTATGTTCTATTATTCCATAAAAATATTCGCTAGACCATTTATATAACCAGTTTGTATCAAATACCTATTTAGCTATGACATACTCAGCTGACTGCTTAGAAACCTTATGCTAGCCCTACCACATAAATTTGTTAATGTTCTTAATCATGACTTCATACAACTATTAATCGTAGTGTAAACAACTAAAAGGGAAAGCATGCTATCAAGTATCAACTAAACTAAGCAGCATTCTCCTTCATCTTTCCATGATCTATATATCTTAAGAATACGGATACGAATACTAATATATGCACAGTACTTGTTACATTCTCCACTCTCACGCGTGAGGACTTAGGAGCAAGTCAAACCTCTTTTCAGTACAATTGATGAGAGAAGTTCTAAAGAGGTGTCATTTCACCGTTATATTGTCTAAAAAAGTATTTTTGATGTCGTTAAGGTTTTGTTAGGATACTGCCACGCACCTGACAAGATAAAATATAAAGAATAGAATAAAATAAAATATAAAATATAAAAATTTATATATTTTATTTAATTTAGCTATTTTCATAGATAAGTATAAATTTTTTTTTATTAAGTAATGTAAGAATTATAATTTTTTTATTAATTAATAGGAAAAGAAATAAAACCTCTTTATTATTAGAAAAAAAACATTATTTACTCTTTTATAAATACTTTTATAATTTTGATGGATTATTTTTTCTTTTTTACTTTATTTTTCTTCCCTCCTGTAATACATACAAGGCTTGCACCGAAATGGTGCCTACCATTTTTGACTGAACGGTAAAGAATGGCTTCAATTTCTCCCATTGATTTAGGTGTTGGCTTCACAGTTTTTTGGTGTCAAGTTGCTTTTTTGTCTTTGAATTATTTTTTAAGTTATTTGAAAGCATAATAAGCGTGTTTATTTTATGTTGTTTTTCAGAATAGTATTTGATTACTGTGTTGGAGAAACCAAAACGAAGACAAAGGAAATAAGGAAAAAAAATTAAAATAAAATTATATTTGATAATAGTATACAAGATAGCGCTGTTAAATAATTAAGAGCAAGATTGCTTTTGATCCTGAATTTCTAAGAAATTTCCTTGGCATTTCCAAGCAGAAGCAAAACCGCGTGCTTATTTATTTTCATGTCACCAGGCTTTCTTAATCCCAGTTCAGTTGCTCCACGAAGCGGTTCTTTGGCTATAGAAATTTGGTTTTCTTTCTCTCTTAAACCCTGGACGGAGGCTGATTAATGAAGTGAAGATCACGGGTAACTATCATCTCCCTCCCTCTCTTTGCATTACAGGACAGTCTCCACTCTTCAGGCTGCGCTAACATCGTCTCTCTCAAAGCACGCACCGATCGAGGTATCATCGTTATGCTCTATGATCCTTTTTTTCTTCTTATTTCTTGCATTTATATGGTGTTTTCTTCGTTTCCAGTCATCTATATGTGGCTTCTGCATTTTCCCGTGTTAGTTATTTTCTTTTGCGAACTGTTTATCTTTTCTATCATGTATATCGTTTTCTTTCTTGTATGTCTCCCTTCAACGTTTTTCAGGCAGAACTTCATATATTTAATGGAGTTCTGTAATCATCAATAAAATTTGATTATTATATATAAAAAAGCCATCTGGATTTGTTCTTCAAGCAGTAAAGAGGGGGGGGGGTGTTTTTCTGGGTTGAGACATATATATTGCGTCATTAGATGTTGCATTTTATCAGAGATGAGTAAGTCTCGCCTGAATTATTTGGGGGAATATTTCTGCATGATGCCAATAATTTGTCTCTGTCAATAAATTCGTGGGGTATTGAACAAAGATTGTTTACGAGGTATTTCTGCATGTAGTGTTTAGTCATTATCGTGCGAACCTCCACAAATAAGGGTGTATGTTCGCTTGCCCGTCTTTGTTTCTTTTAAGCGTCTGAACCTTCAAAAACAAGGGCATAATGTTTACTCGTGTGTGTGTTTATTGTTTAATGTATGGGCTTTCATTCTCCTTTCTACGGCTTAAGTGCTTGCTGCATCACCATGTTTTCTCTGTCAGTTTGACGTTCTGTTTCTATTACATATGGTTATTTATGTGGTTTTCAAATAGGCCTAGCATTGGTGCTTGAGATATGGAATACATGTTATTGTATGAGCAAGTCACTTGTTATCGACAGATTTTTGGGCATTCAAATTTGAAGATGACTAAACTTGATGCTGTAATATTTGTTTAGAATTTTGAAACTGATATCAAATAGAAGAACAATTTCATGTTTTCCTTGTTGAATGGCTTTTTCAAGCAGATAACTTGGTAGATATTGCTAGAGAACCTTAATATTCTATCCTCTAAATGTTCCTTTGTTACTATCTCTTTTTACGTTTTCAGTTCTTCCTCTGATTTCTAATTGTAAGCTGCATGCCTGATCTGGCAGAAAAGGTCCATAGGCTGACAGATTTTAAACCTCTCATCCCGGACACAAGCTATTAGGTAGATATCCTGGTCACAAGCTAGAGGAATGGACAATCAGACAAGCCCCAGGAGTAGAGGAAGTATAAGGATCTCTACCTCCGAACTTCGCAGACGTGCAGTCCAGAGCAACGAAGAGAGTTTGTTACCCCCGCCTCAACGTGCTCCTCCTGGCGAGCTTCCTCCTCCTCTTGTCGAGCGTCCTCCTCCTCCTCCTCCTGTCGAGCTTCCTCCTCGTGTTGCCAAGTGTCTCGAGCTTCCTCCTCCTCAGTATAAACACAATGCGGTTGGATTCTAGAACTCCCATTTACTCCTCATTTCATCACCATCTCAATTGTGTTTATGGATCAATTTTTTGAAATTCTAAGTTTCAAACAACATGTTGTTTTGGGTCCTTACAGAGGGGGACACCACCCAGACACACCTCGGACCACAAGGCTCCTCATGTGCCACCCGTTGAAAATGGCTCGGAGGCTCAAAACCAATCTAAAGTGAAAGATGAGCCTACTCCTACTCCTACTCTTGCCCAGCTTCGTCTTTGTTGTCCTTGTCCTTCTCGTCGTTATCTTATTTCTCTTCGTACTACTATTACTACTACTATTCCTACTATTGACCCGCCTCCTCTTCCTCCTGCCCTTCCTCTTACTACTACTATTACTATTCCTATTCCTGCCCCGCCTACTCCTCCTCCTCCTACTACTACTACTCCTCCTGCCCCGCCTACTCCTCCTCCTCCTACTACTATTACTATTACTACTCCTGCCCTGCATTCTCCTTTTATTCCTGGCTTGGAGGCTCAAAACCAATCTGAAGGGAAAGGTGAGTCGAGATTACAGCAATCTGCTCAAGCTCAAAGCAATGAGGTTGAATTCTACAACTCTCCTTGTTCCTTTCTTTAATATGCAGAGCTAATGACCTTGGGTAATGTGATGCTACATTGCTCCATTCTTCTAATTTACAAAAAAAAAAAAAAAAAAAAAAAGCATCTAAAAATTTTATAATTATATTTGTTTTAAATTTTTTGTTGCAGGAAACAACAGAGTGGGCTTTGTTAATCACCAGCGTACTTCTAGAGGCCATGTCTGCAGTTTTTGATCAGGTGGGGCACGCGTTGACGGGCATGGTGATAGCATTTCTCGCTTTGTTTTTTTCCAGCCTTGATTTCATTTTTAAGGCACGAAAGGAAGGAGTTCAGAGTAGCCAACCCTTTGGTGGTCTCCTGGAGTATTTTGGACTTGCAGCTGCTGTATGGCAATGCTTTAACTCCACCATGGGGTATATTTATACTCGGAAGAATCAACAGAATCCAATAAAGATGTGTTTGTTACCTTTTATGTTTGCGTTGTGCGTGCTGATTTTTAGGATAATCAAGTGCCGCACATGAACCATTGGTTGAGCTTGGTGTAGTAGAGTATTTGTTACAACTGGAATAATAACGGTTACAATTATTCTGTTACTGCTAACAGAATAATTGGCACGTGGGGTGAGTTAGATTCAGTTAGTCGTTATCTGTTAGTAAGCATGTCATACATGACATGAGGTTATAAAAAGGGAAAGCAGATGACTTATAAGGCACACAGAGAATAATAAGAATTCCTTTTTTCTGAAATCTCTTCCTCTCCTTCTCTGTTTTTTCTTCTATTTCTTCAATCTTGTTAAGCTAAGCTTAACAGTATTCTACAAAGAATTTCTCTGTTTTTGAATGGATTGATTAACATTATTTGTGCGCTGACTGATATTGATAAGTTATTGGACTGTGAATTGCGCCATGCCTGCTGTTGGTGGTGATAGCGATGCCTCTAAGCTGGGATCAAAGCAGATTTTTATTGTTAAGTTATTATATGCCTAAACCTATTATATTATGTAAAAGCCTTCATGATTCTCTTGATTTCAGTCTGGATTTGTATTTCCTAAGCGAAACCGCTGGGTATGAAATCACTGATTGTGCCAATAACTGAAAGGCTTGTCGAGTGTTCTTTCGTTTAACATCAATCCCATCAATATCCCATTATCTAGTTTTTTTCTGGTTACCTGACCACACATCTTCCTCTCACGTAGCTTTACGTTGTTTTTCACAGAGACATGTTCAGGTTACGAGTCTACTGGATGCTTTGGAGTTGAGAATTCTGATAACAACTCTCATTATGTTCTTCATTTTTGCTTCTTGTGAGAATTTATATGCACTGAATGTACTTGAGTTTTAGAAAAACAAGCAAAAAAGGTAAAAATACAGTAACTTAATTACAAGAAAACAGGGCAAAACACCTATAATTTACTTGATAGAACTATACAAGGTTGTAAATGTAGTTCTATAATCTTCCTGTGCTAAAACTACAGAAACATACTAGATGTTTACGGTTTGCTGGCTCAGAATCTCCTATGTGTTCTTATGAAGTTTGTTGTGCTCATTTTGATAAGAGTTGAGCATGCGTAAACTCCGACCAAGCATAAGCTTGTTGAAACTAAGAGGGCGGCTTTCCACTGCCTTCCAGACACTAGAATAGCTAATGCAGTCAATGCAAGAGAAATGGCAGAAAGAGCTTTTTTCCAAGTATTGAAAGCTTTGAGAGCACCACTGCATCCCTTGCAATGAATTACATGGCGAAAATATCGATTGCCCAAATTGGGAGCATGCATCGTCCCAGTGCCACCCTTAGCTGGGAAAGAAGCTGAAACTCCAGCAACAAGACCAGCTGGTGCATGTTCTACAACAGCTGGTAATTCGGGTAAAGAAATGGTGCTGTGCCCGAAATGGTAAGGCATTCCATGTCCAGTTTTGTCCATCCATTTCCTGTATTCTGCTACCCATGTATCTGAAGACCTTAAATTGAGATACAATTTCTTTGTTGGGACCTTTTCTTTCATTAAAACTTCATTCTGGGATGACAGAAATCCCATATCTTGCTCGAAGACTGTGCATCCCCTCTGATGAAAGAACCATTCGGGGATCCAATTTGCTATTTGAGGCATCGATGTTCCTCCAAATCTCACAATAAGCATGGATTTTCCTTGTCCAGTTGGTCTGCATAGGAAGAGGCCCGAGAAGTACTGTTTCACCCCCTTGCCATCAATGAATTCTCGGTTATTGGATAGGACACAAGGGGCTTCAAACCGTAAGAAGTTTGGCAATGTTTGAGCATCTCCCCCACCCCACCAGCCTGCAAATCCCCGGTCAGTACGTTCAGTCACCTCAAAACGTAGTGGCTGGGCATTTTCCCTTTTTGCTGACAGGTCTGTCCTATCGTGTGAGATTGGAATATGTGCTGGATCCATCAGGTTTTCAAGAAGTATGGAGTGATCGTAGGGAAGCTCATGGACGGCGGAAGAATCTTTGAAACCTGGCCTGGCAAAGTTCTCGAACCAGGGTAGTTTATTTATGTTTGGTTGTGATTTCAAGGACATCCACACCCACACAACTCCTTGGGATTCCCTCACCTCATAGGTTTTGACACAAGCTGACTGAGGAATTTTAGCATTTGCAGGGAGCTGTAGCGAAGAAATTCACTGCCATCATTAGCTAGGACATGAGGAAAGACAAGGTGGGTATATCATGCAATGGAAACTCAGCACATTTAATGAAAACAGACCTGAGGTATCTTGACACAGTTGCCCTCCCCCTCAAATTGCCAACCATGATATAGGCATTCCAGTCTTCCATCTATCAACTGACCTTCTGATAGTTTAGCTAACCTAAATCAAGTAGAGCCAAGTTCAAGGTTTTGTCACTTGTACAGCCCACATCTTAAGATCTCTATCATTTCGCCAGTGTTTCCCACAGAAATTTTGAGTTCGACTAACGCCATAGAGCAGAGAAATCTTTGCCATCAAATGCAGATGATCAATCAAAGTTCAAGAATTTCTGTTCCTTACCATTAGCAATACAGCATCCCCATATATTCAATTTCAACAGACCACACACGCAACACTTAGTTCACGGTTTATAGATGTTCAAATGTGCAGCAGTTTATTTAATTAATCAAAAACTTCTTTTAATCATGCAAATAATCTAATCCCAAACCTAAACCACTGCTTAAACTCCCAGCAAGAATTTCCAGCTAATTTCACTATATATCCAGCAAAATCCTAAAACCAAACAAGAGAAATCACAACAAGAACATCAAAACAAGAAACTAAGAAAAGAACCCGAATGCCCTTTTCTTGGATGTGAAATCAAAGCAAGATCCAACTTCTAGTACTCAACACAAGACAAGAAAACTTGAAACATACATGTGATAAGATTTATTACCTGTGGGGACATCTATCTTCAAAACAGCGAAGTTCACCCTGTCCATCTTTATACAACACTACCTGCTTATCAAACACAGTTAGGCCTAAAGGAGCATCATCTGGTACATCCTTGGTAAGATAAAGTGGGTACCACTCTTCTGTCCAATCATAGTCTGCCACCTCTCTTTCTCCCCTCCTTTCCTCCTCGCTAGAAGGACCCACAAGCACTAAGTGATCATCATTATCCTCTCCTTTACTCTGATCCTCAATTGATGAAGGTACGGTATTACTACTTGTAAGATCTGTAACTGCATGGCACTTAATAGACCCTTGCTGCTGCTTTACATGTATTGGCCTCAAGGTTTTTCTTGGTTTAGGAGTGAGGGAGAGGGGATAAAAGGCGAGAGGCTTCGAGAGGGAAGTGGTGTGAGAGAGAAATGGGAATTTAAGGATAGGTGAAGCCATGATGCATGCAGGTGGTTCTGTTACTCTAGGGGAAGAGACAGTGAGAGAGGTGGAGAACAAAGTAGAGAAAATGGAGTCATGCGGAGAAGGGAGAAGAAGAATTGATGAGTGTCAAAGTGAAAGACATGACGTTGCTTGCAAGATGCTTGCACCAACCCTTACCACACAATGGTACCAGACAGTAGTCAACGGTAGGTATCATAGTGACAGTTAAACTGAGCAGTTTCTTAGGAAAAACTATAACTCAAATTGAATCTACAAAGAATTTTTTTATTTCAATTGGATCTGAGTGTTTATAGAAATTCTCAATTGAATTCTCCATCTAAACTCCTCACAAATTTTTAATAGGAAACTATGAATTTCCCATACACAAATTTAAAGCCTCTTATACCATGAAATTCTGTAATAGGGAGTTAATTTAGTATTACTAGGAGATGATGATATTAGTATTAATGAGAGAGAAAAAAAAATATAAAATATGTTTTTGTGCTTAAAAGAATATCAAGACCTAAGAAGTAATATTTTTTGGGGCTTAGCTGGGTGGTATTCCAAGCCCATCAAGAAAAATATTGGGCGGACACCAAGCATCTAGGCTAGGACTTCAACCCGAGCCCATCCAAATAGCTGGGTTTGGGTTTGGGCCAAAAATTAGGCCATAACAATTATATATTTTATGCTAAAAATGATATATCTTAACACCTCACTTTTAATTTAAAGTGTTATAAAATTGTATGGAGTTACCATCACATTCACACTCCCATTATACATGTCCTTTACAGGTCAGGGCACATATTTAAACAATATAATTTTTAAATAAAAAAAAAGATTTATTCAGTTTTTCTTATAAATAATCTCTTGATTTGAATGAAAATATATATTAAAAAAAAAAATTAAAATATGTTATGCATATGTACTTTGATCCATCCTTGACATGTAGATTCCACCATATATAACAACGAGAGGGCTGAAATGAAGCTTGCCGGCAAAATCCTCCTCCTTCATCCATTCGTCATTGAACAAGATTGTCGAATTTCCCCTTCCTCACCTGTTTTCACTCCAATGCTGGTTAGCTTAAGAAATGACTGGCTCCAACTCTCAAAGAACCTTCCTTGATCATTTGCTAAATCTTCTACTAGATTCCTCGTCCTGTTGTCGTCTAAAAGAACAGAATCTGATTGGAAAAGGCCTTTGCGGGCTACAAGGTTTCTGTAGTACTGGTTATCAAATGATGAGGATGTTTCAGGATCATTAACAACTGTTATTGAAACGCTTGCATCCGCTGGACATCTTTGCGTTAGCTCATTCGCATATTTCTTGTCTAGAGATGAGTCGATGAGTGTCAGCTTCCCCTTGGAGTTCTCTTGGAACCTATCTCTGAACGCGCTGCAATGAGCTGATCCTATAGTGTGAGCTCCTGCAAAGCAAAACCATTTATTTTAGTTTTTTTTCATCAACAGGTCTTCTGGATGTGACAACAATCAGTCGATATCCATGGTTCATGAGCTCGGTACAGCACGTCAAACGCAATCTCCGATCATCCTCTACTCGGTTAGTTGTTAGGTTGATGTCAGAAGCTACCATTCTAGCTATGGAGTGTTCTAACAAAGTTTTGGACTCGTTGTCACATACCTGATAGCACAACAAGGTCTTCAAGGGATAATCCTTTAGCTGTGAAGATGTTGATCATCTCATTCATTGTAAAAGTTGTGTCTATGATATTAGGTCTCACATTTGCAGCTGCAGATACCATCCCATCTCTCCTACCAGTTGGAATCTGAAGCTGAGGTCCACCACTCTGTTTTCATATTCTTCATTAATCAATAACCAATCACAGGAAGCATAGAAATGGACAAGGAATAATATGTAGTACCAACAAGGCAATAAGAGATATTACAATTGCAACAGCATCTCTAGCTGCTAAAGCGACAACATCAGCACAAGAAACAGTTCCTGGACAGAAGATTTCAAGATTTCTTTTAGCTGAATCAATAACTTGAAACCCTCCTAGAGACCTGTTCCCTGGATCGCTTCTCTCCGTCCCGTTTCCTTGCAGCAGCACAGATGCATCACAACCCTGTAAACATAACAAAAACTAACTCGAATTGAGGAGTAGCCACCAATTACATGGTATAAGAATATGATTCCAGTTATTCTGGGGTGCTGATAAATCAATTAATACTATCAGATCGCAAAAGGAGAATCCTATGAAGGAGCCCTTGATGATTTAAAACAAGCAGATAAAGCATACAAATCACAATACACTCAACGAGTGCGGTGGTGAGACTATTAGGCCTCTTCACAATACACTCAATGACAGATGTATACTGCAATAGCTCAATCTCCATGGCTACTCTAAAAAAAGTTTTTTTTTTTTTTTTTTTTTGCTTTAAATCATCAAGCAGTGTCAGTTTTCAATCATATATTCTTTGCGGGGATATAGTAGTGAAATGCCATATCCAAAATGCTGTTTTCTGGCACACATGAGGCAAATTCAGATAACACACTAAGCACCCATCAGGTGAGAAAGACTCACCTCTACAAAGCAGTCATGGAAAACCAAACGAACTAGCTTCCCTGGTATAGTAGGGTCAGAAGAGGAAGCTGATCTCACTGTGTTTGACACAATAAGTTCAGCAGCTGGGCATGAAGCTCCATAAAAGTTGAAAAAGAGACTAGCAGAACAAGGAGAAGAAACAACATATAAGAGAACAAGAGCCAGAAAGCTATACAAATGAGGTCTTGCAGAAGAGGGCACAGAGTTTGTCTCCATGAGGAGATTTTTTAGTGCTTTTTTAGGCAAACTGCACACACACACAGCCATCACTCATCGGTTATGCTTATGTTTTGCTCTTGATAATGATACTTCCGTGAGAGATTGATATTGTATCCTGCATTTAATGCTGCATTTACTTTGTTGGGTGATGCCTGGAGGTGGATGGGACATTAGACTTTAAGGCGCTCTTACAGCATTAGAGAAAGTGAAGTGGAAGATAATTTTCAACTTCCTTGTCTATTTAAGTTCTCACATGCCCTCATGCTTATTGGTGTCTGTGTCCATGCAGATCTTCTTCACATTTTAGCTCACTTCCTATGCAAGAATTTATTAGAATCATCTACCCTGTCACACAACTATAGAAACCTTCCACACCATACTTGCTAGTTGACTGACCGGAGTCTTCTTGTTGGCGAACCTCGTGATAGTCCCCAACCTTTAAGAGCAATCTCCCAAAATTACAAAACCTGGCTTGTTTTGATAATATAGAATTTATTATCATATGTTAGAAATATAATTGAGATCTCTTATAAGTTGGAATTTATTATTTTTTTTGAGGTTTGCCCTTTTTTCTCTTCCGAACCAGGTCAAAGAAAAAAAATCCAATTTTTAAGAAACAAGTTCGAGATGATCCATGATTAACCCGCTCAACAGTCAACCCTTGTGTTAGGTTTTATATCTATAATCCTAACCAGCAATTTTCCATTTTTGCTAGTTCGGTTAAATACGGGCTCTGTTTCTGCTCGTTTTTCCCTTTTAAGCACCTAATTGTGGTCCACAAACACTTATAAGCCAGCATCGGTGAAGCAGGACGAAGCATAAACCGCCACCCTCTTGCAAGGGGGACACGATGGGGGCTATCGATATTCTCCCTCTCCCCATGCAGTATCGAATTACGAAACAACAAACCTATTGCCTTTGTCCTTTATGGATCAATTACAAGTTAACCTGATTGACCCCGGCAGTTGACTTCACGACTGACTTCTTGATAACAGGTGGCCATTGTTTCCAGTGATGGCTGACATGCCAACTCTCTGCGGCCAAAACTTGTGTTTACAGGCAATGGGAGGCCACAATTCCAGGCCAAGCCTAGTCACCAGGAAAGGTTTGGCCACAGTTCATATGCATTTTCCATCATCATGAGGTAAAAGATTGGGTCACGTTCTTTGGATGCTTCATCGGTGAAGAACAATAGCTGTACCTACCTCATATTCATAAAAAGGGATCAATGAATGGAACGGAGCAAATCAAGTACATGCATCACCGGAAAAAACCACCATGGGCATGGATGAGGCATGATTCATCCAAGCAAATATATCATAAAGCTTTGGTGAAGAAAAGATGAATGGTAATACAAGACATTACCAATGTGTGACTTTCTGAATTACACTCATTTCCAGCATCCCATCATGAGCTTCTTCAAGTTCTTCTAATTCATCCACATCATCAATAGGAATTTCTTCACTATTACCAACAAAAGAACCTGCAGATCTGAAAATATTGGTGTCAGGATCAGGAGATATGAAACACCTTTCGGCTTCCAGACTACAGTGAATTGAACAGTATAAACAAAAAGATTTGAATTAATTTGTTAATCTTCACAGTAAGCATAAAAATAATTGAGTGAAAACAACATCCATTTTAGAAAATTCCCAAGGTTGTTTCAGCTAAAGTCTTATCATATTTACACTGATATTTGTTCAAGAATTTAAAGACTTGTATTCAAAATAACAACACCAGTATACACACACACACACACCACCTTAGCCAAATACCTCAATTATCACTCATATACTCCATAAAATTTAAGAATCTCCATGATCAATTTAAGTAATTAAAAGATACCAGAACGACAAATATTTATGACCGAAAGGACTAAAACGACAGAATTGGTCAAACTCAGGGTCGGTTTTGATACATTGCCTCCGCTCCCGCTTTACCGCTCTCCTTCTCTTCCAATTCGACCCAATCCATCTAGGCCCAATCACTAAAGCCCAACATAAATAAATCTCTAATGGCACATTCGTGATTCCACTCGTTCATCTCATCAAGCAAAAACCCTAAATTACAGACTGACTCGTATCTCACTCTTTTCCCCTCCTTCTCCAGTAAGCTGTGCAAACCTACCGTTTCTCTCCCTCCAAAACCTCCTCATTGTTGTTTCTCTCTCTAGTTTCTAGAGAGAGAAAATTGATAAACGATTTTTAGCTATGGGAGAAATATCATTGACTGAACTAGAAGAGAGAGCCGCTGCGGCTGGCATAGATCTCTCGCTAATCGATATTGATTCAATTAAACTTCCTCCTGGAGATGATTTTGGCGTTATTAGGTCAGTTTTTAAAGGATAAGTTATTTTACCTTTTTTTTTCTGTCTTGCTAAGTTTTGTTTGGTTGCTTAGAAAATATAGGGAAATTAGATTATTAATATTTTATGTAGCTTGTTTTTATATAATTTCTGAATTATTTGTTAGTGTTTTGTTTATTTATAATATTTTTTTTGTGAAAATACAGTAATTATATGTATAATTGATCTTGTAAAATCTGTGTGCTGTGTTTTAATTTTTCTGGTTATATATTTGAAAGAGAAGGTTAAATTTATAATAATAATGTAATTTTTATGGTTTAAGAGGCAATACCAGAAAGAAATAGTAATTATTAGTGAAATGAAACGCTGTTTGGGTAAATAGTTAAAAATGCTTGCCACATTTGTTAGTTTTATGAGAAATAATAATAAAGGAAAATAAATTATATATGTTTTTAAAGTAAATTACCGCTATGTACTTTTGCTTTGATTCTGACTCTTTAATTTACTTTTTTTTGGGCAGTGATGATGAGGATGTCTATCAAGAAGAACAGATGGATTTTGACTATGGGTTAGGGAACACTATTGTAGTTGATAATCTTCCGGTTGTTCCAAAAGAAAAGTTTGATAAGCTTGAAGGAGTTATCAACAAGATTTATAGTCAGATTGGTGTTATTAAGGAGGATGGCCTTTGGATGCCTGTTGATCCTGGGACTCGGAAATCTTTGGGTTACTGTTTCATCGAGTACAATTCCCCTCAGGTACTCATTTTTCCCTTGGTGTATATGTATTAATCCATCCATTTGCTTTCATTTCTTTGAATTTTTGGATGATTGTTATAAACTCTACTTTTCTTGCATCCATATGGTTAAACATGGCTTTGTGCATTGCCTTCCCCAAAATATCTATAGTGATAATGTTGCAGTAGAAATGTGTAATATATAAGTAGTATAGGTGGCGAGTATTGCTCCTGGCATATTATATTGAGCACACTTTGGGCATCTATGTTAATTGTAAGGGTTGGTTTTGGCCTGTGGCTGTTGAATGCTTGGATAGGTAGCAAGTAGTGTGCATGGCATACCATATAAAGCATACTTAGGGAATCTTTCTCAAGCAGTTGGCTTTTGCTTGGACTAATGAAAGGGCTGGCTAAGGTCATAATTAAAACTAGTTTTTTATTATTTTTTTTAAATGTTATTTGCTGACGAAACAGCCTTTAGGTTTGTGAGTAACCAGTCTAAGGTCCATGGCCATTTTTGTTTTGTTTTTTACTCGTTTCCAATTCATTTTGTTATGATTGCAGGAAGCTGAGCTAGCTAAGGAAAAGACAAATGGGTACAAGTTGGATAGAGCTCATATTTTTGCTGTCAACATGATTGAAGATTTCAATAGATTTATGAAAGTTCCTGATGAGTGGGCACCACCAGAGATCAGGCCATATGTTCCCGGGGTAATTAGTTCAATCATTTTTCTCATCCTTACCTATCTTCTTTTCTGCTAGCTTCATTGTTGGAAGATCTGATTTCTATACTCTGCAAAGTTTATCAACTTATGTTCCTATCAAAATAAAAATAACAAGAGAAAAAATTGTAACAACTAAGGCCATAAAAACAGTGCTTTGAACTTTGTGGAATTTACTTGGTATAAAATATTCTGTGATTCGTGTGTCATAAACAGGAAAATCTTCAACATTGGCTCACTGATGAAAAAGCTCGAGATCAGTTTGTGATTCGTGCTGGCTCAGACACTGACGTTTTCTGGAATGATGCAAGACATTTGAAGCCTGATCCTGTTTACAAGCGTGCTGTGAGTTTTTTTTTTCCTTTCCAAAATGGCTAGTTTCATTTTTCTCATCTCTTAGAAATTGCGCTGACTATACACGTTTGCCTTTACAGTATTGGACTGAGAGTTTTGTGCAGTGGTCCCCGCTTGGGACTTACCTGGCAACAGTTCATAGGCAGGGTGCTGCAGTTTGGGGTGGTGAAAGTACCTTTAATCGGCTAATGCGTTATGCTCATCCTCAGGTCTTTTTTTTGCCCTCTCCCATTGCAATTTGACATGGAATTTTGATTTCCTGTTTAACAATCTCCAACCTTGATATCATCTGTAGGTTAAATTCATTGATTTTTCCCCCGGTGAGAAATATTTGGTAACCTACAGCAGCCATGAACCAAGTAATCCTCGTGATGCTAATGTGAGTTTTTTTTGTTTTCTATTTCTCTGCTCCTAGTGGTGTTGTCTGTTTGCTTTTTTGTGGCACTGGGATTAATGTGTTCTTGGTGTTTAGAGGGTTGTGATAAATATTTTTGATGTGAGAACTGGTAAAGTAATGAGAGACTTTAAGGGAAGTGCTGATGAATTTTCTATTGGAGGAGCTGGTGGTGTTGCAGGAGTCTCATGGCCTGTTTTCAGGTGAGTTTTTTTCCCCGTGATATCTGCAATCCTGATAAAACTTCTCCCCCTTTCTTTTTAATGATTAATTTGTCCGTTTTCATCATTGATCATGAGGTCTGATTTAATATTTAATTTTTTCCAGGTGGGGTGGCGGGAAAGATGACAAATATTTTGCCAAAATTGGGAAGAACATGATCTCTGTGTATGAAACAGAGTCATTCAGCCTTGTAGACAAAAAGTCCTTGAAAGCTGAAAATGTGATGGACTTCATTTGGTCACCAACAGATCCTATTTTTGCTCTCTTTGTTCCTGAACTTGGTGGCGGGAATCAACCTGCCAGGGTGAGTAATTAGGTGTGAAATGGATGGGTCATTTTATTTTGCAAATAAAATAAAAAAAAAATCTACTTATGTTCTGTATGAATTCATAGGTGAGCCTCATTCAAATTCCCGGTAAAGAGGAGTTGCGGCAAAAGAACCTTTTCAGTGTCAGTGACTGTAAGATGTACTGGCAGAGTAATGGTGACTACCTTGCTGTAAAGGTTGATAGGTATACAAAGACCAAGAAAAGCACGTACACAGGATTTGAGCTTTTCCGTATAAAAGAGCGGGACATACCAATTGAGGTGTTGGAGCTAGACAATAAGAACGATAAGATAATTGCCTTTGCTTGGGAGCCTAAGGGCCATAGGTTTGCTGTTGTTCATGGTGACAGCCCAAGGCCAGATGTAAGCTTTTACTCAATGAGGACTGCTCATAACACGGGCCGGGTTTCAAAGCTAACTACTCTCAAGGGCAAACAAGCAAATTCTCTTTTCTGGTCCCCATCTGGTCGTTACCTAATACTTGCAGGACTTAAAGGTTTCAATGGTCAGTTGGAATTCTACAATGTTGATGAGCTTGAGACAATGGCAACAGCTGAGCATTTTATGGCAACAGATATTGAATGGGATCCCACTGGAAGGTAAATTTTGAGAAATTGCTTGACAGCATCAATCATGTGGCTATTTGGGCACATGATGTTGTTGTTTTTAAGCAAATGAAATTGGACTAATCCATATTTGTAATGGTAGATACGTTTCCTTCTTGACAGCCTGAATCAAGTTGATCCATTGTTACTAAACTTGTACTATGGCTATGATATTTGTCCTTGTTTGCAGGTATGTTGCAACTTTGGTGACTTCAGTACATAATGATATGGAAAATGGCTTCAACATCTGGTCTTTCAATGGAAAGCTACTTTATCGGACACTGAAGGATCATTTCTTCCAGGTAAGATCAATCGTGGAAATATTGGCCTTAATCAACTTTAATTGGTTGGAGGTATTGACACGGAAAATACCACCACTATCTTAGCGTCACCTTGATGGTGTCTTTATTCCAATAACTAGTATCAATGATATGTTAGTGCCACCTGATTGATTGAGAATGTGAAACATTATGTTACAATGCCCTTGCTAAAATGGATAATCTTCGTTTTGTCTTTTGGACCATTCTTGTTGGCCACTGCTAATCTCCTGTCAGTATCAACTTTGATTTGCATCATTCTTGTTTGTCCACTTGTTGATTTTCCATCACTTGTGACAGTTCTTGTGGCGCCCAAGGCCACCATCTCTCTTGAGTCCTGAAAAGGAGGAAGAGATTGCTAAGAACTTGAAGAAGTATAGCAAGAAGTACGAGGCAGAGGACCAGGATGTTTCTTTACAATTGAGTGAACAGGACCGTGAGAAGAGGAGGATGATGAAGGATGAATGGTACAAGTGGGTCAATGAGTGGAAGCTGTTGCATGAAGAGGAAAGATTGCAGAGGCAGGTTCTAAGGGATGGAGAAGCTAGTGATGAAGAGGAAGAGTACGAGGCAAAAGAAGTTGAAGTTGAAGAATTGCTAGATATTTCTGAGGAAATTCTTTCTTTTGAATAGGGACAGGAGTGATCGGTATTCATATATTCAAATCTCCGCCCCTATTCAGCCTGTTTTCTACTTCAAGCAACCTTGCAGATACTAAAAAAAAGCTTGGCTTCCAGGTCAACCTTTAAGTTCCGAGTTCCTTTAATCTTTCTGGTAGAGTATTTATCTTTATTTTATTTTTTTCTTGAATCCGGTTAGTCCTGATAAGGGCATCCCTAATTTTTAAAATGCTTCTCATTACGGAACTAGCCTGTTGGATATACTCAATTTTGTTAGTTATTAGTGCTTCAGTTTCCCATTTCCATTTTGCTTCTATCTTATTTTGTTTATAAGACCATGCTTTTAGCATATCATCGTTTTAATCATTATATCACTTAGCGTTGTCAGAAGTAACCTGTACATGAAAAAACCTGATGGTTTATCCTGCAAGCTCTAGGCAGTACTTAGTTAATTTGTAATGTTCACTTCTTAATTAGGCTAAACTTCAAAGTTTACCATTTTGATTCAGAGTCAATGCTGGATAATTTCTTATGGTTCAAAGAAAGTTCTTGATGTCTACCGAACTTCATTAGAGATATTCTTTCTGTCGCTGAAGCATACAGCAGAGACCTCCACACCGCATGTAAAGACCTCGACATGTTAATGTGAAAAATCATCTTGGTCTTAATTTGAAAGAGTTACTGGTGTTTTTTTACACGCTGGAAAATAACTAATAATGATAACCCTAATCGTAACGAATTTGAACTCAGAACTCGAGTGAGAAGTCAGAACTCCTCAGCTTAGAGACCTGGTTCTGCCAGGTTGAGTTGCCGGCTTCAATGTTGTCCCTGCCGTATATAAAGCCTCTTAAATCTAGAATCTTCTTCTCTTTTTCCTTTTTAGAAACTTCCTTCATCAGCCACTCCAGCTTGAGCAAGGAATCCACCCCTTGTGGTCGACTTACAGCTGCCAGAAATCCTCTTCACGCTAGGGACTGTTCTACAGACTTCGCTGCTGCATCTGCTTTCGCTAGGATTTCCGCTTCTATTTTTGCTGTTGATTTCTGGTCTACTTGGTTCTCATCATAATCCAACAGCAGTGCCAAACACATTAGAGGAAAAAATATTTTGAGAAAGATAAACATGAAGATTTTAAAAAAGTTTAATAAAGGAAGCAGCTATCACTGAGTGTTCACGTTTAGAGAGGTTGCTGATGGTATATTATTTGCATTAACCTTTAACTTTGCAGGGACATGCGGCGCCCACGAGGGTGGCCAAGGGGCTTCTCTATCTGCGTCAAGCAGGAAAGCTGGCCCCGGAGTTGTGGATCGCAATGCTTATTACGCTTGGCATTAAGGCCTGAGGTTCATAGGTTTTCTTTTCAGATTATTTCAGCACTAATTATGCAATTCAACCATGAACTTCCTGAAACTTCTTGGTTTTGCAAGTCTAGACTCCTCCACGAGTCGGTGAAAAAACACAGATATTAAGAAAAAAACTGAAAGTCATCATACATTTTATGTGCATTGTGAGAGGAAACGTCTTGGATTCGCACGATGTTTCTCTTTGTTTTCAGGTTTTTTTTTTTTTTGTCACATTTTTTTTAAAAAAAAAATTAATTCTTTTGTATTAGATTAATTTGGAATATTTGGGCTTTGTTATTTGTTTCATTTGGCTTGGCATTGGCTACTTGTGGTGCCAAGAAACAAAACTGACTTCCGGTTGGTGCTTCATTTGAAAATATTAAATGAAATTGAATTGAATTAAAACTATTAAAGCTATAAGAATTGAATTTCAACATTAAACAACTATTAAGCCACTTTTCTTGCAAACACAAGGGACAGAATTGCACTTTCATGGAGAGATTCAACTCTCTCTTTTTTGTTCCCTTAAATTTATTTATTTTTAAATTTAATCCTTCACATTAAATTTTTTTATTGGACTTGACAATTTTTATTTTATTGCCTAGAAATGGAGATTTTGTGATGTTGAGGAAAAACTATAACATTCATTTTATGCTTGGTTTTGTAAAATAAATTTAATTTTATTGATATAAAACAATTAAAATTTAAGAAATTAATTTTTTAAAAAAAAAAACTTTGTGAAGCCACCTCACTCTAGGAGGGCACGCGACTTCTTCCAATAGCAAAATATCATCATCACGATTGCGTTGTAAGCGTTTTTATGAGCTCTTGTTCATGGTGTAGCGCGTGTCCATAGAAAAGCAATGATAAGGCTCAAACAACCTTTTTTAATCTTTTTATTTTTTTTCTTCTCTCCTCTCACCGTGATTCAAATTAAAATGTGTCTTGATATTTTTTTTGTATTAAATTTAGTTTTTATTTTTTTTATTACTATTTTTTCTTTTGAATTTTTTTAAAGAATAATTTTTTTTTTAATTTGATCTTTAGTCAGGAATTGACTTCATGAATTTTTTCAATTGAGTGATCTTCTTATTATGATTTAAATCATATGTTTGAAAGGTTAAATGGGGAGATGTGGTTTTTTTTTACATCTTTTTTTGAAATTATTTTTCTTTTAAAATCCTTTTTTTTAACAGTTAGTTTATTAGACTAGTCGGGTCCACAAATAGAGTCATGAATTGCTCTTATTTCTTTAACACACATTGCCGGAGCCCAAACATTATTTTTTTAATGTTAGATAAAAACTTTGTTCGTCCCGACCTATAACATCTCATTCAACCAATCTACCAGTTCCTGTATGATCATTATGCCTCCATACATGTTTCTCAGATAGTGCATACACTTTGGATGAGAGGAAATACAAGCTCTGTGCATGCAATGTAAGAATGAACCCTCCATGCTCCCTCTCACAGCTCACTAGTTTTGACGGTGAACAGACATGTTTGCTGCTGTCGGTGAGGTCGGTCAAGACTCAAGAGAGAGGTACCGCTGAAGTGCTGATGAGTCCTGTCGACGAAGGGAATGGATCAGTTGTCCAAATCATTCAAGTATTAATTTATTTCCACGTGACATGTCTCCCTCTCACAGCCCATTTTCCTCGATGCTATGGAGCTTTAAGAACCCTAACGGTAACCCTACTAGAGTAGGGTATGCTAATTATGTTGCCATCTGGCAGGGTTCGACAAGTTTGATGAGCACTCTGGATTTTGTGCTGACGACTGGTAGTCATTAATAGAGTTCATGTTGTAATTATGAATATAAAAGTCTACTTGTATATATAAGCCCATTGGAAAATGATACTGCGGGATCATAGCTTTATTTGTCTCTATCTTAATATTCATGAACAAGTTAGCTCTCCAGCTATTAATCAAATTATAGATAAATAAATAAATAATTCGAAGTGGCAATGTACGAAACATGGCTGTGTGAAGAATAAATTTATGTTTGTTTTTTGTTTTAAGAGTATTTTAATTTTTTTTATATATATATACAACAAAGTCAACTTTCATTAAAACACCCACCGGCTCTTTAAAAAAACAAGTATTGTATTTAAAATAAAAAAAAATAAAGACTTTACCCACCCAAACAAAAAACACACAAAAAAAAAGAAGAAGAATAAAAGTCAGGTGTAACGCAGCACAAGATAGAAAAACACACAGCATCACATGCATGGATAACACGTGTCAAGTCAACAGTAAAGTAGCTAACAGTAGCAAATTTGGCATTGACTTGGTCTATATAACCTCCTCACGCAACGGCTACGCGCCTGAATCCCTCTTTTTTCGTAAAACAAACAAAACTACCCTTCCTCTTTTCACGCTAACTAAATTATCTCCTTTTTTAATCTTCTTTTTCAAAATTTTGATCGATCTATACTCTCTGTGGCGTCGTTTTGTGCTTTATCGCCTTTTAAGCGTTTCCGTTTCTCTTCATGGCATTTTGTTTCTCTTCGTTCTCTCAGGTTCTCTCTCTCCTCTCTCCAGTTTTATTTTAAAAAAAAAAATTGTTGTTGTTTCTTTTTTTTATCATTTAAATATTATCTTGCTCTTTTTTGCTTAGATTTAATTATTGATCAATGCAATTTTTGGAATGTAATTTGCGAGGATTTTGAGTATTTTTTTTTAAGATTTAATGTGATTGATTAATTACGTAGATATTTTTTCTTAAGTTTCCATTTTTTAATATGTAATTCACGAGGATTAATTTAGATTCTATTGAATTAATAAATGTAATTGTAAATGAAATTATATTTTTGAAAATGTAATTTGTGAGTATGAGATTGTAGTGTAAGGTTAACAAATGTAATTTAGGGTTTAATTTTGCTTGAGCTTGAAGTTTTCTAATTTAGGGTTTAATTTTGCTTGAGCTCTAAGATTTGTAATCTTTGTTATTTGGTTTGCTGTGCAGGTTAAGTTACTGAATTGGAAATGATTCAGTAAATGAAAAGATTGGCGAGAGATCAAATTATAGCAAAGTGTAATATAAAGGAAAATTATTAATTTCTTCGCTGTCATTGTTGTTGTTTGTGTAATTGTGAATAAAGAGAGAGAGCAAAAGAAGGAGAATTGTGTAGTAATTCTTATTTTAGGGATGGGGTATTTGAATTCCGTTTTATCATCTTCAAGCCAAGTTTATGCTGATGATGCACCTGTAAGCGGCGGTGGTCTCAGGTTTTTATTAATTAGCTCTTTAATGTCTTTGTTAGATCTGCTGTGGTGTAAATATTTGGGTTAAGTGGTTTTTTATATGTCAATTGTTGGTTTGATGCAGTCAATGTTGTGTTTGGCAAGTATGTTGTTGTTTATGACATGGGTTTTTGATTTTGTTTACTTGTTGATTAATATTTGGATGTATATGGTGAGTATGTTGTATATTCTGGCTTTTAAATGCTTGTTTATGATCATTGATTCATGTCCAATCATGAAGATTTTGTTAAATCATATTCTTTTTTGTTTGAACTTGTAATTTATAAATTTAAATCTCCATGAATTCGGAAAGCTTTAACATATTTTCTGTCGATATTTTGTTCTTTTGTTAATTTCACAGCTGCTCGCTTATTACCTGTGATTCTTTTGCACGTCATCTTATATGTCTTGATAACATGCAAAATGAGAGAAATGTGACCTAAATCTCATTTTTGTCGCATTCAACATTCCTTTTTGCATTGAAAAAGGAATGCTAGAAAGTCTTGGTTCCCTCTTTGATGGATCTGACTTATTATAGATTTGTCGTGCTGAGTATGCCAATGTCTTTCTTTGTGGAATGAGTTGTTATTTTCTCGCTCACTCTCAGACCTGATTCTTGAATCCAACAAGAAATGTTTTTATGAATCATCCAAAGTAATTATGGCGTCGCATGGATTTGACTACTTGGTCTAGAACATGCGACTTAATACTGAGTGGATGGAAACATAATACTTAAAGTTTTGAAATGATTACCAAGAAATGGAAATTTTAACTTGAGTATTACTGAAATTCTGTAAGCAACATTTCTTGTTACTCTCCAATGTAATGTGACATTCATGTAAGCTATTTGTGACATGCTGTGTAATTCTTAGATTGCCGGATTACATCTCTCTCAAATAATACTATTTCGTATTCTCTTCCTCTGCCTCCAATATTATTTAGTTCACAATATTTGTCTGGCTCTGAATTTGAAATATTTCCTGCAACAGTCAGAATGGGAAATTCAGTTATGGATATGCAAGCTCTCCAGGGAAAAGATCTTCCATGGAAGATTTTTACGAGACAAGAATCGATGGTGTTGATGGAGAGATAGTTGGTCTTTTTGGAGTTTTTGATGGTATCTCTCTCTCATTTTACTCTTTGTGCTTGTAGATGTATATAGCAAGATTAATTTAGCAGGATAGTGAATGCAATAGAGATATGATGAGGGGGTACTTTCTATTAAATGCGTAATGCAGCAACGTTAGTTTCATTAATTACTATATGTGCATCCCACTTGGCACTAATCTAAGTAACTGCTGGTTTGTGATAGCTATTAATATGCAAGTGTGCTGTCTGATGAACATTCTTGTAATTCTCCACATGTGCCCTTTGCAACTTCTTGGGTCATTTTCTCCTTTTTATGCCAGATATCGCATTATTTTCTGTCACCAGCATGTTGTATTCTCAACTGATGTAGTCCTTAGGGGAAATGAAACTATCATAGATTAGCCCGTGTGCTCAATCTGTGATTTATTCTTGTGGAGAAATGTGATTGAACTGATTGTATGCAGATTTGGATATTTTGGTAGACAATTGTTTGCCCCAGTGTGGTTGCAGTACTTGAAGCCATATGCCAATGCCATTGTTGGCTGGGAATGGCAGGTGTAGGATGTTTAATCACAAATTTTATGTTGAGACGGCCTATACCAGGCTGTTGTACCGTTATTTATTTGGTTTAATAGATAATCACTTTTTTTTTGTTTGTAGTGTTGCTAGCTAGTTGAAGAGAAATATAATCATATCATATCTTTTGCAATAATTTTCCTTTTCAATCTTATGAGCAGATAATGTAGCAAATTTTCCTGGCATGGTTTTTCAGGTCATGGAGGTGCACGAGCAGCTGAATATGTGAAACATAACCTTTTTAGCAATCTGATCAAGCACCCAAAGTTTATTTCCGACACCAAATCAGCTATATGTATCTCATTTCCTTAGTGCCAATGTTTCTTTTTTCTAATCTTAAAATTTCTCGTTCAAGGAACTTGATGTTTAATTTTGAATTGCTCCCTCTCTCTGCAGCTGATGCATACAATCACACAGACTCTGAATTTCTGAAATCAGAAAATAATCAGAACCGGGATGCTGGATCAACTGCCTCTACAGCTATTCTTGTTGGTGATCGTTTGCTTGTCGCTAATGTTGGAGATTCCAGAGCTGTCATATGCCGTGGTGGCAATGGTGAGACTCAGAATGATTGTAAAACCATTTGCAACTTCTAGAATCCTTTTCATTTTTCCAACATGTGATGCATTTTATGAAAACAGTACTGACAGTTTGTTTTAATTTTTTTTAAGTTGGCTGTTGCCTAGAATTCCAAACTAAAGATTCAATTCATAGTCATCCGGTACTGTTGAAGAAATCATATAGAATAAGGCAATGCTGCTGCTGTTAAGAATTATAAACAATAATACAATACAAGAGTGGAGACAGTGACTGAAATAAAATTTTAGTTATATGACTTGGTATCACTTCATTCATAATTTTGAAGCATTAAGAGAAATCAATGTGTAACTTCAATACAAAATCGTCATTTGAAATTTGGAGAGCCAGATCTGTGAGCTATAGTTAATGTCCTAGAGCGTTTCTTTTTCTTTTTCTAAAGTGGGAACAGTCGATGCAAAAGACTTGTCATTTTGATCTTGATTTTGATTTCCAATAATAAAGTTCCAGTGCTTGTGTTAATTTTCTTGTGATTTTTCACTTAGGAAAGTGCATCTCATGGTAATATGTAATTTGGAAAGGTAAAGAAATCTAGTATTGGCCTGTTAAATCAGGATAATGACAATGGACCAAAATACAGAAAGAAAAGCAGATGCTCTGGGATAGAGTATGAGAGCATTTATCTGAGTACTGTGGTTGTATCTGTTTAGTTTATCACATAATTAAGTCATTAACTTGTCTTGCCATTTTCTTTAGCTATTGCTGTTTCCCGAGATCACAAGCCAGACCAGACTGATGAGCGGCAACGGATTGAAGATGCTGGAGGATTTGTCATGTGGGCTGGTAAGGACCTCACATGATCTTCTTTCTATTTTTTGATTAAAATTTTCTGGGCCATACGTATCTTGTGATGACTGGAAATAATGACAGGTACTTGGAGAGTTGGTGGTGTCCTAGCTGTCTCTCGTGCATTTGGTGATAGGCTCTTGAAGCAGTATGTTGTTGCTGACCCAGAAATCCAGGTCTGATTCTTAATCTATTCAAGAAATGGTTGACATTTATCATTTTAAGGTATTTTTCAATTTAAGATACCTTAAAATGATAAATCTTCCAAAATTTATATGTCATTACTCATGAGCACATGCACACTTGCACTCGCTCAGGTGCATTCAGGGATGCCTTTTGGAGATAGACTTTTAACTGCTAAATGCATGAATATTCATGAACATTGCTCAAGCGTTTCATTTTATAATTCTTGAGCAATGCGTTGCTTTTCAATTACTTACAGTTGACTATGCGCCTTGTGATTTTTTTCTTCTTCGTCTTTTCCTTTGAGCATGTTTTGGTGACCAATATTATCATGGAAATTGTAGGAAGAAAAGGTTGACAGCTCCCTTGAGTTTCTTATCCTTGCAAGTGATGGTTTATGGGATGTTGTCACAAACGAGGTTTGTCCTTTTAGCTTCTTTTATGCTTTCATGTTATGGAGGTTGATGATTCATATTCCACTTTCTGTATTTTCTGTATTCTTCCTTGCTAATGATCTGGTGGAAATTGGCATACTGGTGCTTTTTAGTGAAGTTTGTTCCTCGTCAGAATAAAAACAGTTGATGGTCTTTTTTCTTTTTTTCTTTTTGTCATCACCATCTGATGCTCCATCCATTCCTTAGGAAGCTGTTGAAATGATCCAGCCAATTCTGGACCCCGAGCAGGCAGCAAAGAGGTTGATGCAGGAAGCATATCAGCGAGGCAGTGCAGATAACATCACCTGTGTAGTCGTCCGTTTCTTGGGCAATCAAGGAGGTGCATCTGGTGGTGGCTCTGTGTGAGCATGCTGAACAGGTACTGTGCTAGGTTTTTATTCTTACCCAAGGATAAAAAAAGGACCAGCATTAAATCCTGTGGTGCAAATCTGATCAGGGAAACATGATAATAGCATCATCATATGTTTTGTAAGGATAGAAATACGAAGGAAGTTGACAGGCTGCCAACGTGTATTTTACATGTTTCAGCTTCTAGAATAGAACTATCCAAGTTTAGCTTACGTGCTTGGGTCTCGAGGTAGCTGGAACTGTGAGCTTGTGAGTCTGTAAAGAGTCTGGAGACTGTTTTATCCATTTCTCATCCGTCTGTTGTAAATGTGGTTTTCCATACTTCGGTTTCTTTCTTGCTAATTGCATCTCCTTTACCTGAGCTCTTTGTAGTGTTTCAGTTTTGTTCGGCTGCCTGTCTGAAGCCTCTCCATTTTTCTCGGTTAGATCACCATCGTAAACCATTCAGAGTTTCTGCTGCTGAAAAGCTCTTGGCAAGAAGATGCTTCTTCCCCCATGCCCCAAGAAGTCCGTGTAATCAGGCAATGAAAGCCCTTCGGAGGAGAAAATAGATTGAATCTCCTCTGATGGGGATGGGAATAAACTTTGGCTTGGTTACCATCTATCTATGCCACGACCAAATGAGGCAGTGGCAGTGAACTTGCGAGCTCTGAATTTCAATCACGCCGCTGCCTCTATTGCCTCCACCCATACTTAGCCTCTACCTTTCACCATGTTTGGATCTCAACCGGAAAGGAAAATGAAAAATACTTGAAGGTTGATCCTGCATGTCAGGACTAGAAGCTAGATTTTTAGTTGAATTAAATAAGATATTAATTTGGATAAATTTAGTTGATTCGGTCAAGTTTCTAGCCAGCAGGTTGATCTGAATATCTTGTTAAAAAATAAAATATTATTGTTTTAATAGAAATAATTAATTCATGTTAACCCACGAATTAACTTGATGACCTAGCAATTTAAGTCTTTTCCAGGATTAATTTCTGGATTGGATCTGACAACCAATCTAGGTCAATTTACAAGGTCATTTTATGAATATATAGTGAGAGGACTCGTAATACGAATAAAAGCAAGCCCGACAAGGCAAGGATTTGCCATTATGGTTTATTTATAGGCATGAACTTCTGTAAGTGGACAGTACCTGCAGGTTATTTAATTGCAATTTGTAGGTCTATTCTATGAATTTTTCTTGCCTTGCTTTCCAAGGGTAAGAATAACTTGACAGAAAGTTTACAAGACTAGTGCTTCTGAATAATTTGAAAATATATTATAGAAGAAGAAGAAGAAGAAGCTTTTACCTATTAGTTGTTCACCATTTTATTCCTTTTTTTTTTTTCAATGATTAGAGTATTCTTGGGTCATCTTTTCATACATTAAAACTATTTTTTATTTAATATTTAACATGCTATTTCTTAATGTCACATGGTGTAATTATGAGAAATTCTCTTTCTTGCAATCATCATTAAAATTCAAACAAAAAATAATTACATGAGAATCAAACACGTTTTAAATATTTTATTTGATTAGTGTTTTAAAATAAAATAAAAAACAAATATAAAATGAACAGAATAGTGTTTAATTGAAGAGAGATAATAAAGATATGAAATAAACTTATTTTTAATATTTTTTTGGAGTGAATGTATATTCTTTCAAAACATTAACAATATATTTCTCTTGTTTTCACTATCTTTATTTTTTTTTTTCAAAACAATAATTAAATATTATCGAAATTTTGATAAATTAAGAAAGACATTTTCTTTTGAATATTTTCACGGAAACAAAGAATGATATTTCATGATTCATAATATATCATCCGATATATAGAAAGATATATTTAAGGTTGAGCATGTTTGATGTTATGATAGTGATTGTTTTTTAAAATATTATTTATTTGAAAATATATCAAAATAATATTATTATTTTTTTGAAATCAACACATTACGATGATTTTAAAAAAATAAAAAAATAAATTTAAATCAAAATAAATTTAAATTTTTTGAAAATAATAGTCTTCCCATGACGATATTAAAAGGCAAGTTGACAATGTAAGGGTACTGACATGACTCTGATTTTGCACTTCTTTTTGTGGGGTTGAAATGGGAATGGGGCCCTTATGTCTGTTAATGGGCCTTAATTAGTTTCTCGATAGTATTATGTTTTTGCAGTTGCAAGCCCAGATCTTAGAGCCCAATAGTAATGAGAGAGTTAGCTTAAATATTTAGCAAAATATAGCGGCGTTGCTATATTAGAAAACCTAAATATAAAGAAAAAATAACTAAAATCATAACCAACTAGAATTATTAAATATATTATTTAATTTTTTAAATTAAATTGGAAAAAAAATCATTTTTTTCTTAAAATCCTCCTTAGAAAGCATGTATAATAGTTGCATGCACAATCTCAACTTTACTATTAGGCCACCACAGATACTATATCATAATCTAGAATCTAGTTTGAAAAATATTTTAAAAACTTCAAATTTTTTTATTTTAAATTAATTTTTATGTATTTTTATATCTTTTTATGTAATAATATAAAAAAATCATAAAAATATTATTTTAATATATTTAAAAAATAAATTATAAAACAACGACACCAGCTCATGGAACTGGCCATGCCAGGAGCCGGTGGAAAATTTTGGGCATGGCATGATGCAATCATTCATCCACAGGAGCATTATTTGAAATTCGAGTTACCAATGAAGACAAACCAATAAATAAAGAAATAAATAAATAAAAGAAGGGGATTGATACAACGTCCTAATCAAGTACAGAAGGAATCTACCCCTTGACTGACTGATCTTATCACAAAGACAGTCCCAAGTCATTTTATCTCCTTTTCTTAAATTAAAATAAAAAAAGTTAATAAATATATAATAATACTTCTTCTTCCCCATGATGTGATCTCTTACCAATAAAATAATTGACGCCCCCCTATGATCTTGGTGATTTTGATCTTCGTCTTCTATGAAAGGAACAAATAAACTGTACCTCCCCATAATTACTTTTTAAGCACATAAAGCAGCTCAATCCTCCAATGGCATCGCTGATTTTGATCTTTGTTTTAGATAATAATAATATAATATCTTAAAAGTTTAATTACGAGTTAAGATCTTCATCATTCTCGACACTTCGCCTACGCATAGAAGGAGCTACCTCCCTGTTCCTCCCAGGATTGAAATACCAGAACAGTGAAGCTGATTCTTGTCACAAAACAAAACTCATTACTGCATGAAAACGTGTACAGATTCAAGGGTTCCACCTTAATTATATACAACAACATTGAACTGCAAGAAGGATTACAGCAAAAATACAACAATCTCCTCTGCGAGAGGAGAGGGATAACTTGGGGTTTTTCGTTTCAGCAGAGAGGGAGTTATTTCCACTGAGAGCCTGCAACTCTCATCAGGAGTGGAGAAGAGTCGACGAATGAGGAAACAAGTTGGCATTCCAACATTGTCAATCCAACATCAATATCAAGTGAACTTAGAATGATGGAACAACGCCGAACCCATAAATACTACTCCGATCAACCTCGACTCCGGAATCAGTACGTTTAGCGAACCTTCCTTTGATTCGAGGCCTTGTTTCGGCATAGGCTTTTCGTGATGCATATCTAATTGTCTTCTCGAATTTTCGATTCTTTCTCTTCTCTCTATACCTTAACACCCTTGCTTCGCGGTCAACTGCTGATAGTTGCACTGTCTGGTTTGCCGACTCCATTCCATTGCTCACTGATCTACTGTAAGGGTTCGATATTTCTGTCAAGGTACTGCCATCTGGTACGACTCCAACATCAAGAGATGAAGAAGAAACCTGCAGTAAAAGCTCGCAAGATCAGGACTTTAAACTACAGATAAATCTCTTGTAAGTTGTAACAACAGATGGACTCAAACGATGATAGATTCATGAAATCACAAATGCTACTAACAAATCTGTACCAAGCATGACAATTTTCAAAAATGAGAGAACAGATTACAAACACTTTTAAACTTGAACTCAACGTCCACGGTTGACTAGTTTTGGAGACTGAAATTTTTTTGAGATTGAATTCATTTCTAAATTGAGTGTTTGGGAGTATAGTATTTTTTTTTTTTAAAAAAAAAAAAGAATAGTTTTGATGTGCTGATGAAATAAAAATAAAATTATTGTGATATGTTTTTAAGAAAAAAACAATTTGAAAGAGAATTTTTCACAGCAAAACCAAATACACTTTAAATTTAAAATCCTCAACAATTGAACACGGAGCTATTTGATATCTAAATCTTTAAATTAATTAAACGACTTAAATTTGACAAAATTACAGAAACTATCAAACTGAAAATCTCTACTATAGGTAACTTGAATCTAGCAATATTATAGTCTCTAAAATTATAAACAAAGTTTTAGTAAGAAGATGAAAACCCTAGCAGCTTAATTAACTCTCAGAACCTCTAACACCACCCACAACTTCACTATACGTACCTAATAGCACGAAACATTTTCATTTCATAACTTTTGTTTTAGGTTTTATTATCTCAGGCCAGCTTTCAGGCACCGAAACTAGGTCGGTCCACTTCTCCGGTCCGATCAAAGTCAAGCTATCCAATCGAAGACTAGAGATTTATTACAAATTTTACAAACAAAAGATCCAATTTAGAGAACTTACACTGTGGCTCAAGGAATTATAGCCGTAGCCACCAGCAAAAGTTTTAGATCCAGCAGAGAAATCCAACTCAAAGCAGCAATTGTCATTAACCAAAGCAGGAGCTTGAAACCCTAATTTGTTACTTTGCACAGGCACCACCCCATCAGTAGTACCTGAACTGTTCTGCTCTTGCACTTCCACTTTCTGATCCACATACCGATCTAAATCCAAATACGGGTGCATTTCCGCCCCAAACACATACTGACCAGTATTCAGATCCAAACTATCCACCCCTTTAGTGCTCCCCCCACCAGGGTTCGGTAACAGCCACGACTCCGCCTCTGCCTCCTCCCTACTAACATCATCCCCACCATTCACGTCATCAAGGTAACGATACTCCAAGAAGTTAACGGCAGCTCCACCGCCGTGCGCAGCCGAGGAAGAGTCAAAGAAGGGAGTGACAGGGACACGTTCGTGGCGTTGGGCAAGAGGGTTCGCCGAGTGGATGTCACGGTCACAGGTGACACATAGAGCGGCAGCGTCAGCCTTGCAGGTGACATGAGCTGGGGCTTGTTCACAGACTTCACAGACCCAGACACGCGCGTGGCGAGAAGCAAGTTTGTTGGCCGCGTGGATTTTGGAGTCGCAACTGACGCAGAGGAAAGCTGAGTCAGCTCGACAAAACAACGTTGCTGTTGCTGATTTGCATGAGTCACAAAGCTTTGATGCCATTAAGGAAGACGAAGGCGACGAGTTTCAAGGCTTGAAGCTTCTGTTGAGTTGTGTTCTGTCTCGATGGGGTTCTTTAGGTTGAAGCGTAGTTTTATGGGGATGGTTGGTGGTGAAGTGGTTTACTGTTGTTTAAGTTTTAGGTGTTACTGTATGGGTCTATCTAGGGGGACCACGGAGATCTAAGTGTTGTCCAATGGGAGATTGACACGTGGATGGTGTCCTAGCCAGATATAAAGGGTTTGGGTTTTTTATTTTGTTTTAACAATGTTATTAAGGGGGTGTGTTAAATAGTTTTTTCATTTGTTTTTTTTTTTATGGTTTTAATATGTTAATATAAAAAAATAAAAAACATTATGTTCAATTACATCCAGTAAACCTATACACCTTGTGTTTCATCCAATTAATTTCTCGGAATTGTTACTTGAGATTTCACCGAATAAAGGGAAATTAAATGGGAAAATTTCATTTTAATTTTCTTTTTAGGAAATTGGGGCTTTGATATTGATGATGATGTTTGAGTGAAGGGGTCAATTTTGTGTATAGTTGGAGGGAGGGGCCACCGAGAGAAAGGTGGTGTTTTCAGCGTTTTGTAGGTGTGTGTGAAAGGGAGAGAGAGGGAAAGGGGCGTAGGGAGGTTTGAATAAAGCCAGTGTGGAGGACCCAGAGGGCGCATGCCGGCATGGGCAAGTTACTGTTCGAGAGGGATATGTAGAGAATGACTCTACGCTTAGCTGCCTTCCTTTCCTACCCTAAGATATGGGCTCAAAGGGAATTCTCAAGTGGAATCCTTTTTTTTAAAGGAAATAACATTGTTTCATGTTACAAGAAAAAGAAGATAGAAACGTTTTTATCAAAAATCGCATGACATGGATCCAAGTGTGTTCCTATAGTATAGAACATATTTATTTCTATGTTTAAAAATACTTTTAAAAAAATTTAAATTTTATTTTATTTTTTAAATTAATTTTTTTAAATCATTTTAATATAATACATCAATTTCAAAAATAATTTATAAAAAATAAAAAAAATATATTCCTAAATTAATAATATTTTAAAAAAACAACCAAAACTATAATTCCATTCATTCCGTAAAAGAATCTAAGCTGATGACGTTGCGGGGGCGTAGTAATGTAGCATATAGCTTGCAACCACAGCATCCTACAGCCCCTATCTGCTTGCTCAGAGGGGATTCAGATGGCACAAGGAAAACGACGAGTACAGAATCCAGAGAAGCACTGTCCTGGTGTACTGTTTAGTACCGCAACCTGCCTGCTTGTATACAATCCAGAGAAGCTCTGCTCTGATACAGGTATCTATCAAAGAAGAAAAAATACGAGCCAAAGAGGAGAGGAAAGCTGCTGTTCGGCAGTGGCAGTGAAAAGCCCATCACAGCCCCTTGGAGGCTATTATTAGATTTGATGCTTAAACTTAATCAACTTTGAGCTCACGGGCTTGACTCATTTCTTGCAGTCTGTGTTTGTCAGATTGGCTAGCCCTGGTCGACAGCTCGGGTAGCAACTCACAGCTTCTCAGGAAATAGGCCTGGCTCATTTGTTTGGAGCATCTTCACAGGCAGCTAAAGCCAGAGTATTGCTAATGAAGAATCAAAGGAGGCCCTCCTCCATACCTTCCACAACCATGGTACTAAAGATGAAAATATGAATTTGACACACTAATTTGAGGGAACAACAAAAAGGGCAGCAGCTAATTATGTATTGTGTTAAAGCAGTATTACAAGAAAAATATGTGTTTTTGCTTCAGTTTTCCCCAAAATAATCCTGCAAGTCAGTATTTTAATCTCAGCATATGGAAATAAGAAATTGCGAAGTCACCTCCTGAGATTACGCCAAGCTTGAATGAGGGTAACAACACTTCTCGCTCCAGCATTCGTGTGCACGAGATTATGATCGTTCTGGAACTTGCTTGAACAAAGCTAGCCACCTCCTGCTTTGAGAGTGTTACTCAACCTGCAAAAGTTGATTTCCCACTTAGGCATTTATGTCAAGTAATTGCGGGGCACCAAACTTCAGCACCATAGAGAAAGCAACTGCATATGGCTACCGTGTGAAGACGAGTAAATTGGTACTTAGGACCCCATGAAGCCAGGTGAGAAAAAATTGTGAATCCACACTAGCATTTTTTATTGAAACGAAAATCTGAAAGATTTCGAGAAGTCAAGGACAATAAATGATGTTGGTCCCACTTAAAGGGAGGATAAACTGGCTATGGTCCTAACTTTCACTCAAGATAAAATATGCTCCTACCAAATGAAATTCCCATGTGATTCACAATGCACAAGTGACAGAATATGTGACATATCTACCATAAGTGAAAACTCTAGGTACCAAATCAATCTTTTGTTTTCTTTCTTCGAAACCAATCACTGCACAGTCAATCAAAATATGAAGAATCTATTAGACTTGAGTAGATTGAAAAGGAAATATAACCTCGGCACAATGGAGTTTTCTTTTAAGGATCAGAAACAAAAATGTTTGCCACTTAATCTTTGCAACACCAGATATAAACCACAGTTACACTTTTTCCCATGACATCTAGGTGATACCATATATGATAAACCGATTCATAATACTTTGAATTTAAGGATACATGCGTGTCTAGTATTTTGCGATGAAGAATGCTTACCAGTCCAAGCCCTCAAAGAGGCCTTCACCCTTCGTAGCACAAGCTTTGAAGATGGCCCATTGGCGACTTTTTATTTTGTGCAACTCCAATGCCTCAGTCACAGCAGCAGCATCAAGTGCACCAGGGAGATCCTGCTCATATAAAGCAATAGTTGCAACATGTTATAAGAAACTCCAGTGGTTGGTGACGGATTTTTTCTTTTTCCCAATATTGGCTTGTATTTTATACACAAAGTTGAGAGTACAAGGAAGCCCATTTTGGGACGATCAAACTAATCAATAATCGACCCCTATGTAACAGTAGGAACTGACAAAGTTTATCCGAATTGTGGATGTTAGAGAAAATGGTCTTCACCTGCTTGTTTGCAAAAATGAGGACAACTGCACCTTTCAATTCTTCCTCCTGCACAAAGGTCCAATTTCGTTTCAGAGTTCTTAGATGCCATTAGAGCTACTGAAAATTGGTCTGTTTTCCAAAAGATGTAAGCATGAAAAACATGTTCCTATCTACATACGAAAAACAAGATTGCAGTTAAGAATATAGCAGAGCTGACAATTAACAAAGGATAATTTTTTTGACAGTCAACAAATGATAATTTTTTTTACTTTTGATTCTCGTGCTTTAATTTTGTGAAGAAATTATTAAACCTGATTGATAGCTACATTTTTTATGGTAAAATAGCAAAGGAAAAAAATGATTACATAGCTTAGCAACAATGATCCCAACAACTCACAATCCCATAAATTGCAGTCCCCCCTGTCACAATGCAGACAATATGAAACTGGAAGTTTTTTATTGTCCAGATATGTTGCAAATTATAAAAAATGTAACCCACTTAACTCCATGACCTCGTACTAATAATTCTTGCTTTTGGTATATTACAATGATAATCATTTATTTTATGAAATAAATCCAGTCAATAGATATGTTGAGATTGAAGAGGACATCCTTGACCAACGACTATATCTGATAGAATGTGAACAAACATTACCCACTAAGCAGCATCCTGGTATTCTACTAACTGATAATAAAACAGATACTCCTGAAGTACCTCCAAAATTGAATGAAATTCTTCCTTGGCTATTCCAATTCTCTCTGTGTCACTTGAATCTACCACATAAATTACAGCTTGAGTATTCGGGAAATAACACCTCCAATATGGCCTGAAAGAAACATACAAATTTATTCACAGGGAAGGGATGGAGGAATAACAGACCATTGCATGCCAAATATCTACTACCAAGGAATCAGCATAGACACAAACAAACAACTCGAGAGAGGACTGAGCATAAATCCGTGAAGGATTTTAAGAGCATTGAAATTTAATTGATTACATTGCTGTAATGGTACTTCTCAACAACACATATAACATTCTCTACGCAATATGGAAACCAAATGCACATATGTGCCTACTAAGAACACCAATCAACAGCAACAATGGCAAACAATTTCTACAGAATGTAAGCTACATTTTCTTCAGAGAAGAAGGAAGAAAAGTTACCTGATACTTGTTTGTCCACCTGTAGCACCAAACCATAAACCAGATTAATTTACAAAATGAATTGCTACATGAACATAAACAGCATAACAAATTTACTAGAAGATCACTGTTAAAAACCTCCTTTGGTTTCATTAACCCCAAGGCAACTAAACTAGAACACCAAACAGTGAATTCGCACACCCTTACAGTTCAGAATCCACACATTAAGAAACTAAAAATAAACCCTATATATCTCATGTGCTTAACAAGTACATCAAAATCAAGCCCACTTGACTAGACCCCTTGATCACTCTACTGCATACTAGCTCTCAGTATCCTCTTCATTACATAATAAAATCAACCTAACAGACTAAAACTCCATTACTTCATAGATTAAAACCAATTACTTACCTAAATCCCAGACTTGAAACTTAATGTTGTTGTACTGTACAGTTTCTACATTGAATCCAATCGCTACACCGCGTAAAAAAAAAAAGCATCAGATTAGCAAGAATTCAGAAAAAAATCATACGGTAACATAAATTCCCAACTCAAATTTTCTTCCTTTTTTAAAAAAAGAAACTCACTTGGGATCGTGGAGACTACCTCTCCCATTTGAAGCCGATCTAAATCACAAGAAAACACACCAAAACATCACAAATATGTAAAACTAGAAAAACCCAGAAAATAAATAACAGAAAGAAAGTCGGGGGTTACAGAGAATGGTGGTTTTGCCAGCATTGTCGAGGCCGAGGACAAGTATTCGAGCTTCTTTATTGCCAAATAAAGAAGAGAACATTCTACTAAACAAAAGACCCATTTTTTTTCTTTTTGTTTCTGTTTCTCACACTTCGAAAATTTCTAAGTGCATGTCACGAACTCGATCAGTTTCGCAGGTTTTTGTTCACACCAAGTACTGAAGCTCTCTCTCTTTACTTAAAACAAGCAAGCAATTTCCAAGAATCCAAGCCAGTGAAGTGTCGAGAGTGTTGTGGGCTGTGAAGATGTGGTTCCAAGCAGGGCAGATGGGCTTGTGAACAAGTATTGTTTCGTGAGTGTCAGCCCTAATACGAATACATACATGAATTTTTTTAATAATAAAAAAAGAATATTGGTTGAATTTTTTTAATAATAAAAAAAAATTATTGGTTCGACTTTGATGCACAAAAACTATATTTATCACACTTCCGGTTATTCGATCAATTTGTGAGTTAATATGCTACTTTGTTTATTATTTTTATTCAAAACAATATTATTTTTAATTTTTATTTTATTTTTATATATTAATTGATTTAATCATATAAACTGAGTTTGAATAAATTAATATATTAACTTATTCAAGTTGAACATAACCTCGTTCAGATTTTATGTCATGAGAATTTTAGATCAATTAGCTCGTTAGACTCGGATTTAATAATTGTGATCAAAACTAGATATTTTTAATTTTGAGGGTTGGTTTAGTGATTAAAAAGATTTTTTTTAAAAAAAAAAATTATGATTTCAAATTACAAGGCCAAAACTTACCGAAACTTATTAAATTTCTCTAAATATACCAGGCTAACCCGAAGGATATGTCTTGATATAGTTTAAAAAAGCATGAGCGGGTCCAAAAATACTACAAGTATACCGTGTCTTAATATCTTTTTTTTTTTTTAACCATGTATAAGCTATAGTAGCTCGATTCCAAATAGCTATATTTAACACTATATGCTCAGAGTTGCATCATGTGGGCTTATTTGTCGGAAAAGTAAGATTGTTTGGTCCAATAACATGACATGAACCATGCTGCGAGGCAAAAGTATGTTCTTTCTAATCAAAATATCTATCGAATCACGAGTTGATATCAGCAGATATCGTGAAATATTTATAGCATGAGATGGGACTGATAATAATAATTATTAGGCTTAAATTCAATTTTTATATGAGTTAGGGTATGTGATAATTTTTAGAGGAAGCATTTCGTTCTTTAAACCAACTTTGATGCGAGGCTAAAATGGACTTAGAATCTTGAGTTTCCCTTTTGCTTTTCTTCAGTGCCAAATGATCGCTTAAAATAAAATAAAACAACGATGGATCGAAGTGATTATTTGTTTAAATTGTAATTATTCTCTTCTATGTATGGGACTTAAAGTTTGTTTAGGAGTGTAATTTCAGTTGTTTTTTTAAAATATTTTTCACTTAAAAATATATAAAAATAATTTTTTTTTATTTTTTTTAAAAAATTATTTTTAATATTAGCGTATCAAAATGATCTAAAAATATAAAAAAAATATTAATTTAAAAAAAATTGATTTTTTTAAAAGCGTTTTGAAAACACAAAAAACAAACACTGTATTAGATCTGGTTTGTATCGGATGAAAAACATTGTTTTATAACATGGAAAACAACAATTTAATGCATTTTTTTAAATGAAATGGAGTTTTAATTGCAAACTCAAATATATTTTTAGTGTTTATTTGTCAATGTAGTACAAAGGTATTTTTTAGTTGAAAAGGCATTAAAATTATGTTTTTTATATTTTTTTATATCAACATATTAAAATTATTAAAAAAAAATACTTAAAAAACATTGATTTTAATGTCTTTTAAAGTAATAAATAAATAAAATAAAAATCTAGCATGCACTTAGTAGTTGCTCTCATTCCTTGTATGCATATTATACAAACTATAATTATCCATACTTGCCTTCTTTATCAATACACAACAATCTATTTATCCATTTTATATGATAGATAAAAAAAAATATATTCTTTAAGATTAAAATGTGGTTTTTGCCATTGAATTTGCATCTAATAAGTTATATTTAGTATTTATAAAGATACCTTTTTTTAGTATATAATTGCGATGGGATTTTTTTTTTCAAATATGTAATAATGACCATATGATACAAAGAATGAAAATAGCTTGGACATTACCCATACCTGAGCTGGCACAATCCTTAGATATTATAAATATTATATTTAGTTAATGTTTCAAAAAGATAAATATAGATAGAAAAAATAAATATAAAAGATATAAAATGTATTTAACCACAGAAACTTATACGAAAACACATTTCAATAAATATATTTCTAAAATAATTTTAGAATAATTATCATTTTAAAACAGAAAAAAATAAAAATACATATCTTGTACAATATCTCAACTATCTTAAAATAAAATAAAACAAAAATTATGCTCCACGCATGATTAAGTAAAACACCTCAGCAGGTGTACACCTGGCAAGACAACTATCGAAACCATTCTTGATCTCTAGAAAGAATGTTCTTCCGTCTTTACTTGATCTCCAAGAGATGGCCTGACCTTGGCTTGTATAGAGATTAGCAAGATTCTCTGCTGTTCACAGGGGATTATTATTAATAAGGGGAAAACAGCTGTCCGTTAAAAAAATCAAGGCTGTTAATTAATCATTTATTTATCAACAAACGCGTCTTCGCATCGCCGCGCGCAGACAACCCAGCTGCTAAAGCTAGCACGTTGCTTTCCATTGCTCACAGTCCAACGAGAGATCACCACGTGTCTCCTATTTGCATCCCAAGAAAGGAGTCCAAGGCAAAAAAGCCTGCTGTCTCGTGTACTCATCGGCTGTCTTTACTTTTGCATTTAAAAACGCGTTTTTAAAATTTATTGATTTTTTTTTTTATTTCAAATTATGACGTTGGACTACTTGATTTCTTGTCATTGTACTTTACGGGTAATTTGTTCCTTGGAATTTTCCGGCAGCCAAATTAAGAGAAAATACATTTAAAGAGTATATGACCCTTCAAGTCCATTTTTTACACTTTATTCTCCATTAGTTTTTTTTTTTTTTTTTACAACTGAATTAACAATCCCTTCTACAAAAGATGATTCTTGAAGTATCGTATTCATTGTGTGTGTGTGTGTGTATATATAATTCATTACCTTTAAAATTTTTAAAGCACCAAAACCCACTTCATACCTTTAAAAATTCTTTAATTTCAAGTTTAATTAATATTAAATTATATCCTATATATGTTTGATTTTAAGAAAATTAACTCAAAATTAATTTAATTTAACTCGTCTGATCAGTAAAATCAATTACCAACTCAAATAACTTAGTTAAAATTCAATATAATCTTTTAAAAATAAATTAAAATAATATTATTTTGATTTTTTTTTATATAAAATTGAAATAACTTTTTTTTTTTTTTAACTGGATTGCCTGGGTTGGGTTAATATATAACTTCGGCTGTAATTTGTTATCATCAATGAAGGCTGGTAATTGCTGGCTGTAAAAACGGATCAAAGATATTGGGAAAAGTAATTATGAAGAAAAATATGATTAATTACTAAGCAAAATTTGGCTGTAATTTGCTGTAAAGAAGAAAACCTTTTCTTCTACTTCAAGAATTGCCTCATCTCTGCAAATTTTTTACACCTCCCGAAGTACTGACTACAAGAACAGCACCCAAAACACCAAAAAACCAGGAAAAGAACCAGAAAAAAAGAAAAAAAAATTAAACACTCTCCTTTCATCTCCAAAATTGATTTATTTCCTGCTCATTGCAGCTTAATTTTGTTCTTCTTGGACTTCTTGTTGATTCTCTTGTGTCTCTATGTTTTCTTCAGCTGTTGTTCTTGCTTGATCATGGCTGTCCCTTATCGTTTCTTCATTTTTCAGCTTGTAATGATCATCACCGGTATTCTCTGTCTTCTCTTCTTCTTGGTTATCAATCTGGGCTACAAAGGAAGAAACTTTACTGCAAACAGGAGTGGCTAAACATGTTGGATTCTCATTTCCAGCCATAATAACAAGGAACTTCTCTTCATAAACCCTTTTTTCTGCCTTCCCAGGGTTACTTCCTTCCTTTTCATTTCCACTTTCAAGATCTCTTTGATCGTTACCTTCATTTTCACTGTCTAAACGACCAGACAATCTCCAATAAGAGCAAGCCAAGATTAATAAAGCAAAAGCAATCAAGCCCAGCATAGCTGCTAGACCTCCAAAGAGGTATGGCACTGGAGAGTGCCATGCTGAGCGAGGTTGGGCTATTGCTGGTGGTGATGGTGAAGTGGCTGCTGCCTTTGATGTGCTCATGGTGGTGTCAAGGTGGCTTATGGGTCTCATTTTTTTCTTTTGTTGATGTTTTTGTAATCTTTCAGAGGTTGTGGTAAGAAGGTTGAGAAGAAAGTGTGTGAGCTTGAGAAACGGAGAAGTAGGGCGGTGCAATTTATAAGTGGGGAGTAAGGGTTTGTGCTTTGGGTAAACTACATTTTAATCCCTATATATATAGAAACATTTCATTTTGGTTTATATAATTTAAATTCTTTTGATACTAATCTTGTATTTATTGAAGAAGTTTTAATATAGAAGAAAATTTCTTAACTACAATTATTTAATGGAAGATGACTAATCTCTACGATAAAATTGAGAGTCTCAAATTTCTTATTGAATAAATTAATTTTTTTTTAATATACAGTTCCTAAAATTATACAATAAATGAAAATTAATGGCAATATATTTAATGGGATATATACTACTACCCATATTATATAGTTCAAAGTCTCCCGAATCTCCTATTGAATTAAAAAAAAAAAAGAGTTTTAATATAGTTCTTCAAAATTAGATAGTAACAACTGAAAACTAATGGTGAAAACCCATTTTTTGAATTTTATAGAAATCTTGTGGGATATTATCAATATTTTCTCACGCATGAATTTAAAAGAAATTAAAAGATAGAGAAAAACATTAAGAAATTAAAGAAAATGGAAATTCTACCAGGTTTTTGCTGGTTATTTAACAGCTAGTAGGCTAATTATTAATACGAAAAATTACCTTTAGTCATTTTCAAACTTATCCTTCATGTTTAAAAAAATTGTAATTTATTTTTTAAATTTTATTATGCGCGCAGAAATTTACATTCTAAAATCATTTTATAGTTTAGCCATTTTACACTCATTAAAGATATGCAATGTGATTTTGAAAACACGAAATATAAATATAAAAACAACTAAAATATAGTAATTTTCTTGTTATAGTAAAAGCTTTAATCAAAAGACTAAGACAGAACATTTCTACATTTACAGGGCCTAAAATATGTTTGGTGGCTCTTATGCTTTTTTATCTGGGTGTCACGGACTTGGCACGCTATGGCGACACCTTTTCATGTGTGTATGTGATGTATGTTATGTATGAAGAGAGTTCCTTGAAACATGATCCTGTGTAGCAGGATGTTGTTTGTTTCTGATGGGTGCTTTGGTGGGGCCTCGTGTATTTTAGAGTGGACCCTACAGATCCAACAGGAAATGACAGGAGAGGGCAGTGCTGCTGCGTACATGATCATCTTTGATTTGATTAGAAATATAGTGATTTATTACTTAATTAGGTTCCTTTCTTTCTAGTAAAATGGCTACTAAGATAAACATTGTACTCGAATCCTCAAGGTTTAGGCACATCTTATTACTTTCTCATTCCAGTTGTTTGAACCCTACTTTTTCTTCATTAGAGATTTAATTTAAAATGTGCATTGAGATCTATACAAACAAAACTTGATTTCATCTTTCTAAACTTCAAAAATCGCAGAAACAATGGTTTAATGGAGTTATTTTTATTTAATTATTAAACATTTTATTAAATCTGACTTAAAAGTTTACTCGATGCAAGATTCAAATCACAATTTTTTTAAAAAAAAAATTAAATTGATTCCTTTTAATTATTTTTTTATGAGATTGGGTTTAAATCAAATCTTTTATCAACTTGAGCATGCTAAATTAAATTTAATAACAATGACTATTAAAGAGCTTATTAGATTTTGAGTTGCACAACATGATACTCTCAGTTACAAAATAAGTGGGGGTTAAAAAAATGATAAAAATTATAATTTTTTTTTAAAAAATAAAATTATTTGCTCTACTCTTATATATATATATATAAAAATATATGATTAGTAATGAAAAACATTTTTTTTCTAAATTAAATAATAAATCATAATTGTTTTCTATACTGCAATATAATGGCCACTTGATTTGAAATGGAGTAGTAATTTTTCTTTTAAATCCTTCATGTTTAATTAATATATCAAAAGTAATTTATATTCAAATCATGATTCTTTTTACCAACTAAACTCTAAAATCTACAATTCATCTTCTTCGAACAATATTATTGCGGGTCTGTGTCAACAAATGTAACTTCAAATCAAAATCCAACCACCATTGACGTCTATAGGATCAAACAGAGAATCCAGCATTGTCATTCCATATGTTTTCACCAAGAAAACAATTGATTTGACATTATTCCATCGTGGATTTCACACATTTCCTGTTCCACTTACAAAAACAACAATTCTCTTCAGGATGAAATAATATTCTCGTGCATTGAATCGTTTTGTATTATGCTCAAAATATATCTTCTACTGATCAGTGTAGTAACATCCAGGGCGGAAGCAATAAAAAAAGAATTAGGAAGGGATTAAATTATAAATTAGAAGGTTAAAGAAATTTCAATTATTTTTATTAAAATTATAAATATTTATAAGAGGTATTTTTTGTAGGGGCTGGGCCCTGCCAGCCTGGTAACATCTTGATATAATCCTTATTGATAATTACATGTTTAACTTTCGGTTTTTAACCTATGATTTGTTCATAGAATGTTTCCCTCGAAAAACAAGATAAAATAATCGCAAGATTACGACATAAAATGAATATATTTTAAGGAAAATTTTAATATGATTTTATGTGATTTTAAAACTGAAAAATCAAGCTGCTGGGGCCCATATATATATATATTAGGGCACAGTAAAACGCACTGAACTTTTCTTTTTCTTTTTTTGGGTGTGATAAGATGTGTGGATCAAGAGGGAGACCATAATCATTAAGTAGAGATAAAATGGAATAAGCTTTGTGTGTAAAGCAGCAACAAATCCATTGTCCCTTTCTTTCGTTTTATTATTTGCTTTGTGAATGATTTGATCCATTTGGCCATGTTCTAAGAAACCTGCCCCATCCTCCATTCGCACATAGAAAAGATGCACTTGTTCTTCCTTTTCTTAACTGTTGACTCGTAAGGAAGATAAACCCTTGGTTGGCTAGGGTTTGGTTTTGTCTTGGACTCTTTTTTATGAAGTGATTGAGATGGAAATCTATCCTATGCTTTGTATAGTTGTTATGATGCAATGCAATAGGCAAAATCAGCTTATGTTTAGAATTTGCCAAAGGTCTTGAGGTAGTGGCTAGCTGACTAACGGATGGAATAATAACCTGTAATATTATAGTTTAAATCTCACATTTTATAAATGGAATCCCTTTTTTTATATATGATTTTTCAGGTGAGTTGAAATCTCGTTTCAATTTATAATAGTCACGTGATTGATTATATATCTCGTTTCAATTTAATCTAAAATTATCTTGGATGCATATTTATTTTATGTTTTCATTTTCATTTCTTTAATTAAACATGTTTATATCTATTTTTATCTGTTCTAAAATACTTATATGTATGCAAATTAAATTGGCTGTAATTCAGAATGATGTAATTAACAGGAGGGAAACAAGAAAGGACTCCAGAATCTCCAAGTGAAATATTGCAACAATACAATTACATCAGCAAGCTATAGTTATATGCAGCATGGATCCTTCTTTATATATAGTGATCTTTCATGGTCCCCAGATTAGAAAGAGATAGATAGCCATGAGATACTGATTGATGACAGGCATCGAAAGTCACACACATATCTGATCATGTGGTAGGCTCTGTCCCTGCCTGTTGCTTTTAATCTTGAGGTGTTTACACACAGAGAAAGTCCAACAAAGTTCACTGTTGTCTTCTCAAGCACCATTACTTTATGCTATGCTTGCCACTCTTCCTTATGGGCCATGGCCATTGCCCTCCGTTCTCCTAATTTGGCTCTTGCTCCTTGGCCTCTCTCTGTGCTTTCAGAATTTTTTTATTTTGAAGTAACAAATCATGCGAGGATCGTACAGAGAGTGAAGGGGCAAGCACTTGCTACTACTATGTGGTGGGGGCTTGAATGATCAAAGTATTATCCATTTTCCACAAGGTATAGCTCCCACATATCGATTATCTCTCATTGTGCTAAGTATTTAATGGATTTTTGTTAATTTGCGGGTGTCCCATTTTTCATCACCTCTCACCATCTTAAACGTACAATTGTAAGGACTAAAGCAGCTTCATGGCAAATGCATAATTGCTAAATCCTATAATATGTTTAAAAGCCTAGTGCACAAAGGGGAGAAACACTTGGTAGTTTTTCCGCATTCAGAGAGTGAATATATATATATATATATATATATATATAATGTTTTAAGGAATGGGAAAATTATTTGAGAGGCCAAGCTTTTATAAATTAGAAGAATTTGATACAATATGTTTTTAATCTGTCAATTTTTGTATCATCAAACTTAACAGAGGGAGCTATCAAATCTTTTGCTTCCCAACAGCTAGCTAGCATAAGCAAACCCTATCCATCTTTCATCTTTCAACTGTTTTCTGTCTCAAGTTTTTATTTTTTAAGAAAACAGATGTACAAATATGTTGAGTATTTATAGAATTCTAGAGACCAAAACTTATAATATTCATGGTTTTTTCCATCTCCATATATATCATACTTCTATGAAGTTCTAATTAATTTGAGATTAGATTACAGAATCTAGCTAACTTGTAGCTAATAATAATATAATGCATGCTTTTCATACATGTCGTGGACAATAACTTGGGAATATCCATCGATCGTGTTCATTTGTCAACTCTCTCTCTCTCTCACACACACACTTTATTTTCCATCGACTTTATCTTGATTTCGTGTTCTTGATATGCTACTAATTGATTCTTTTAATTCTTTTACATACAACAGACTCTATCAACTAATTGCATATATTCGCTCTGATTGAAGAAAGAAAGGGAACTTCATACACTCGCACAAAGCCCTCAACATTCTGGCTTATTGGTATTTTTTTTTTTTTAAAAAAAATCTCATTATTTTGATCAAATATATTTATCGTGGCAACTTCGTATAGTTAAGTTCATATTGTACGCAATTGCCTGGGTTCCATTTATTTTCATAGTGTGGTGTGTTCTATATTTTACTTTAAATTTGATTAATCAACATATACTTCAATTTTACTTTAAGCTCTCTCTTAAAATTTACTTCTATATTTCAAATCAAAACCCGTTTTTAGGGCAAAGCTGGCAACTACCTGCGACAATGGTTTTTTGATGATCTGGGATGAGCCTCCTCAAGGCTTGCAACAGCTTCTTCTAGCAGATATCATGGAATTAGCTTTCCTGAAATTGTTTAGTCTCTTTTCTTTGTTTCCACTGTAACAAAAAAAAAAAAAAATTCAAAACCCGTTTTGAGGTGTAGTTTTCTCATATATATCAGGGTTTTCGATCTTCAAGAAATTTTGAGTTCAAACATCTTCTTCATGATTAAAAAATTATGGAATTCTGACCAAAACTGAGATTTCTTGTTCTAAATCTCAGATTTCATGTTTAATGATATTCTTTCTCTTCCAGTACTGCCTTGAGTTGAAATTGATGTGATCCAAGCTTTTATTCTTCAATTAATTAAAACAGTGTTTATATAACTTTTTCTGGATCTGCTAAAAGTACAATCTCTAGAGGTGATCAGATTCCACATGTAGTACTTATTCTTCTCTTAATCATGATCTATGTCTTAGACTGCTAGTTGATTAAGATATTTCCCCTTATTTGTTTAGCCTATTAATCATTCACTAAGCACATATTGGATGTGCTTGCTAGGAGTGGAGGTAAGGTGACCTTTTTTCATGTCGGGCCCTCCATGATTATAAGTTAATCAAGTAGTTAATCAAGTTGATAGCTCTAATTCCATTTGTTTATATCGCAACAATTATTATGATCAATGAAGTCACTAAAGGAGAGAATAATATCATTTCCCATCATGATATATAGGAATTGTTGTTGATATCATATATATAATATTAAACAATATTGAATTAAGCTCTTAATAGTGGATGACGTGTTTAGAGCTCTCTCCCTTTCTTTTCTTTTATTATTATTTTCTCTCTCCTTTGTTCTCTATAGATAAGGCCCCCCCCCTCCCTGCCTCGACACACACACACATCCACACACACATATATACACTCGCACACGTAGGCCAAATCTTTTAGATGGGCAATATGTTTTTTTTTTGGTAAATGGGCAATAAGTTTGTTTTTATAGAATTCCCTTGGGAGTGAGCAATGACATTAAGAATGTGTTTGAAAATGTGGTATAAATTATATTTTTTATGTTTTTAGATTGTTTTGATGTATTGATATCAAAAATAAATTTTTTAAAATAATTTTTTTATTTTATTTTGATGTATTTCTAAGCAAAATTTTAAACAATCATCACTACTATATTTCCCAAACACGCCCTAACACGATAGAATTATTGATCAATCCATGTCTCTCCCTCTAGTTTTATAACTCATATAGATGAATAATAAAGTCTTGGGATAGTTAAGGTAAATTCTTGGGATTTTTATTCTCAATTGAGATGAATTTTATTTAGCTACTTATAAAGTCTTATTATAATTCAAGGATATCTTTAAATTTAGATAGCTATCTCATTTAATCTTAAACTAATTATCTAGATCTAAATAGATACATTAAAAAAAAAAATTCACTCGTCTTTTTTTAAATTCAAACAGTACTTGGAAAGACTATATTGATGTTTCAATTTGAATAAAATTCTCTACGTTATGTTTCAATTCGGTGTTTAGTTAGATATAAAAAATAAATATAAAATAACAAAAACAAATTTAGAGGGGTTTCTTTCTATGGTAGTAAAAAAACCAAAAAATTAATTAAACCAGAATAATAATAATAATAATAAAAACAGAATTGTAAAAAAAATTGATTAAACCGATTAGAATTTTTTAAAAATCAAATCGAATCTAAGTTGAAAAAACCGAGCCAAACAAAAAAACCAAGCTAAACCAAAAGCAGTCGGTTTGAATCGGTTTTTGTTATAAAAACTAAACCAAAACCAGTTAACCCGATCAATTTCTATTTTTTTTTATAAAAAAACTAATTTAATTATTATTTTTTGAAAAAAATCTAACCAAACTATTTCTCCCCTCCCTTAGCCTAATTGATATAAAAAAGGGGGTACGAGGGAGGCATAAGTTGCCAGGAAAAAGAGAAATTAGAAAGGGCCAATTGTAGTAAAAAAGATCCTCAAGTGTTTTTGGACCTTTTGATTTTATGTATGGACTTTGGCCCATTATATAGTCATGACAACTAAGTTAGCACACACTACTCAAGTCTACCCTAGCAACACAATACTCTTTCTATTTTAAAAATATATCAAAATAATTTAAATATAAAATTAATATTTAATAATTTGAAGGTAGATTTAATATGCGCACCATATTAATTTAATTAAAAAGAACACTTCTAATGTTTGAGAGGCTTGTCCTTGGCTCGTTTTTTAAGTCAATGTTATTAAATTTAATTAAAGTTGTGTTTGAAATCACTACGTGAAAGAACCCATTAAAATTCAGTTTAATTTTTTACTTATCTATTTATTTTTAAAATAATATATTTTAATCTTTTTTAAATAAATCTTGAAGTCTTTTACCTGATAAGTGGCCTGCCCGGATTTAATAATTTTGCTTTAGACAAAATATTTTTATTGTTAGAAAAATACAGAAATGCCCAAGCATTTATATTTTATACCGTAGCAACACCATAAATTTCCTCTTCACAGTTTTTCTAGGTTGACAGCATGCCACATATGCACTAAATACCTGTCACCTCCATAACCCGCCACGTGTTCTCTTTCTTCTTCAACCAGACTTTTCTAGCAGTGAAGAAAGAACAACAAAAACTGAAGCCGACCATTCAGGAACCCAAAACCCTTTAAGATCAAATCACCAAAATGACTTCTCTTACTTCACGTTTGATCCATTCAAGAACTTCACTCTCCAAATTATAGTACGTTCCTTTACCTTTTTTTTCGAGTTTTTTGCTTGCTTTTTCAAGAATTGTAGTGGCATTCTTTATAGAGTTATTTATATTGATAAGATGGTGAAATAATTTTGTTAAGAATTTTTTTAAAATTCGGAAAAAATGGGTTTTTTTGTTTAATATTGTGTGGCATTGATTTCTTGTAAGACCACATTGTGTTCTTTTCTTGTTTCTTGATGTGAGTGTTTAAGGGCTTCTCTTTATTTACTGGAAAATGCAAAAAAAAAGGTTAAAGAGAAGATTTTTTTTGGGAATTGGCAATGATCCTTGCTTGTGTGACGATAAAGATTGGCGATGTTTCTTGTTTTTAGTTGCTTGCAGATGTTTTGTGAATAGAACAGCAATGGCAACTTAATGTATGATTCTATTGTGTTACCAAATGTGAAGGATGTTGCATTATCTGATGAGCTTGTTTAATTTTTGAGATAGTAAAATGGCTGTATCAAGTAATGGGAGATATTTATCTACTGATTCGAACAAGGTTGATGAACCCTTTAAAGTTGAGGAGGCTGAGACATTGAATGTACCTCCACCACCAACAGAGAAGGTATGCTGGACAGTGGACCGTAATTGGTGCTTTAGATATCTTGAGTTTTTTTTGTGTACATTTTGATTGATATACTAGTCGATGCAGTTGCTTGTATTGGGTGGAAATGGATTTGTTGGCTCTCACATTTGCAAAGAAGCTGTAGACCGTGGCTTAACAGTTGCTAGCCTCAGCAGGTATGGTGACCCTTCAAAGTTGTAAATTTGGTCTTTGATAGTTGGTGATTCTCGTTTGATGTCTGCTTATTCATGTACCCTTTGATGCTAAAGAGTTTTTGAATGATTGTTGGTTAATCAAAACACATAGCAATCATAGTCTCCGGGGTTTATATAGGGAATATGGTGTCTTACCTGACTCATGTAATTTTTTTCTTCAAAAATGTGATTGTATTGCATTTTATATTAGTGGTGTTTGTTGTTCTCGGTAGCTTTTGCTTTGCGGAGGCTTTATTCTCTTTTTACACTGACCAAATTTTCTTTTCCCTTTTCTTTCTCTATTCTGTAATAATGCTATCAGTGTCTGTTAGAAGGATTTTTCTCACTTCTTAGGAGTGTCCCAACCTTTGAAATTCTGGATCATGTGCATTGCTGGTTTATGGAGTGATTTCTTGTGTTTTTGTGCAGTTTTTGGCCTCTCATTATATATAGATTCTTTCTGTTTCTGTTAAAATTATTGGCTTTTCCTTTCAGGTCTGGTAGGCCATCAATACAGGAATCATGGGTTAACAACGTGATCTGGCATCAAGGTTTACATTGTGCTGTGGTGCTTTCTTTTTTACTGTGCTTTTGATGTCATGATGTCTCTAAACTTTTTTTTTTCTAATGGTCCTCTTGTGTAGGAAACCTACTATCATCTGATTCGTGGATGGAAGCCTTAAATGGGGTCACCTCTGTTGTATGTGATCTCCTCACTATTCACCTAAATAACATTTTGTTTTTGTGCGTGTGTGTGTGTGTGAAATGGTTGTTTTGCTACACAGGATGTGATTATGCTTCTCTTCTTTTTGAAACGAGAGATTGTTCTTTCTGCTGATTTGTGCATGCTTTCTAGATTTCTTGTGTTGGTGGTTTTGGCTCGCAATCTTATATGTATAAGATTAATGGAACTGCAAATATAAATGCAATTAGAGCTGCTTCAGAAAAAGGTATTTTAGAGGAAGCCAAGTTTTTTTTCACCGTTTATTTATTTAGTTAGTTTTTGTGGCCTTGTGGTGATTGATAACTGATGACTTGTGCATAAGTGTTGGAAAGCTGTTCCAAATAAAAGCCCTCGGAAGGATAAGTCTGGTTCATGGTTGTAAGAGGGAATCCCAGTTTACTTGAAGTTGCTCCATCCATTGTTAGAATTTTCTCTGATAATGGATCTTTAATGATGGATCTTCTCATGTGAAAAAGATGCTTACATATTTTGGAGTTATGAGTGAATTAAGTATTTGAATGGTCGTAGCTGTCATGCTAAGCTGTAGATGTGTGGATTTTTGTAAGGGAAAGAGAGACTTTTAGGCTCCATGTTTCTTTCTTAATTCTTTTCTCCTTGTTACCTATTTCTTCAATCATCCTATAAGGAAGAAAATTCTAGAGGGCATTTTGTTTTAGCATGTTTTTGGTTTTTGCTGCTACTTTCACACTTCTATTCTTCGTTTCATAACATGTCTGCAATCTTACAGCATGCTGTGTTATACTGATAACACAAATGAACTTTTTAAAATTTTGTGAATTTTCATATCCTTTTAAATGTCTTTGGCCACAAAATAAGTTGTCTGTTAGAGAGCAGATGGTTCCAGTTCTGTTTTCCCCCCCTTTTGATTTGGGGGTTGAACTTATTTTAATGGATTGGATTTGTTGTAGGTGTAAAAAGATTTGTTTACATCTCTGCTGCTGACTTTGGCTTGGTCAATTACTTGCTGCAAGGTTATTATGAGGGAAAGGTACTAATTTTCATTACTGCTTATTTCAAGTGCTGTATCTAGAATCATGTCATGATAATGCTGATAGCAGGCACGGCACATCTTCATCTTCATTTTTCTGGAAACAAGGACTGTTTTCTAAAGCTTTATAAAAACTAGTTTGTATTATACGTAGATACAGTTTAATTTTTATAATACGTTGTTTGATATGAAATAGTTATATCACAAGAAGAATCAACACTTTCAAGTGTGCCTTGATATTTACTTTTCCCCTTTCTTATCATTCTTACCTCATGTAAATTTTTTACTTGTGGTTTGTTTGAAGTAGAAGGCTGCTGAAACAGAGTTGTTGACCAAGTTTGCATATGGAGGTAATTTTTTTCTTTCCATTATTGCAATTTTTACCTTTATATATCTGTCATTTGTTTTACTCTTTTAGCAACTGAAATCTGAGAAAGCTGTCCTAAAACTTTTGAATTTGGAAAACTGTAAAATTTCCTTCATGTAAAAATCTATTATGATATATTGGTTTCATCCTTTATATCTTAGTACTCTTTTCATTGCATTTAATCGTCAAAATCTTGCAGTTTAGAATGCTAGCATATGTATTGGTTAGTATCGTGGATTATAATAACCGTAAATCAGATGAAATATGTTTTGTTTCCTTGTTTAGGAGTGGTTCTCCGGCCTGGGTTTATTTATGGAACTCGCAATGTTGGAAGTGTGAAGTTACCTCTTGGTGTAATCGGTTCTCCGTTGGAGATGGTAAGTTCTTGTGCATCCTTGTATATCTATCTAGATTACTAGGTTATCCCAAACAACACTTGAATGTCGTACATCCAGGCCTGAAGCTTTTGGCAGATTTAGGTTAGCCAATCAAAACCATTTCCTCTGCAATCCCCCCCTGTGATGACTTTTGAATTTCTCGATATCTGTGGTCCTCCTCGATGCACCTTGCAATTCATTCATAGTTTTAGTCCTTCAGCGCTTGAGCAGTCTAGTTTAACTCTTTTAAGGGGATAAATGGAGATCGCAACTTGTCTTTTAGGAGCATGCTATGATTCTGCTCACCAGAAAACAAGTTTTGAGGAGTGTTCTGTCATCATTTACATGGGAGAAATGCTTGAAATGCGACGAGGAGGATTCACTCATATCATATTTTAATCCAGTAATTTGGAGGTTCATTGTAATTTATCAATGGCAATCCCACTGCAGGTTCTCCAACATGCAAAACCACTTAAACAGCTTCCCCTCGTTGGACCCTTGTTCACTCCCCCTGTCAATGTTACTGCCGTGGTGAAAGTTGCAGTAAGGGCAGCAACTGATCCAGTTTTCCCTCCCGGCATCGTGGATGTTTATGGAATACTGCGTTATAGCCAGCAGCAAAGAGCAACATAGATTTGTTGATACATAGATTTGTTGATATCGAGAGTTCATCTGTTTTCTTCACCAATATAGAGTTCATCATCAATATCAAGATTTAATCTGTTGTCTTCTTCTCTGTAAGCTCTCAAAATGTTAGCTGTTGGAGTTGGACTCGCAGCATTTTGTGAATTGGAGACTCACAAAAAGGTTCCATTAACATATCTGATGAAATAAAAATATCATACCTTGGATGTCTCCTGATCAAAAGAGTTTATGTACGTCTCATAAAAAAAATCCTTAAAAGCTAAATTATTTTTTGAAGAATCTATTTTTTGTAGGTACAAACATAATTTTATAAATTCTCAAATAAATCCTCATATGTATTACTTATATATTTATACAACAATTTATATATTCATACAACAAATTTCTATATGAAAAAGCTATAAAATAAATAAACATCCAAAAAATATATATTTTTTAAATTACTCGATTTGTCTTGAAAACAAAATCTTGTGAAGGATGCTTCCTCGAAGGAATCCACAACTAAAATAAATGATTGGCAATTCGAACCTAATGATTGCCTGCCAAGAAAAAGCCCGGTGCTTTGATCTGTTAGTAAAACCTGAAAACATTATTAACTGATTTTTCTAGACGAGCAATTCACGTCAAATATTTCAAATGATTTTTCTAGATGATGTCGGAACGAAGCCCTTTGCCACCAACACCTCAAGAGTCTAGGGGATCTATGCTACAAGCTTGAATATTAAATAATAATCACAAATACTTTGATTTAGTCAAGGGTAAACGATGGCGAAAAAACCAATAAGACGAGGGATATTTATCGCTGACCAGAACAAGGAGAATTCCGACAGATCTGAGGGCAACTAATTTGTCATATGTGACCAATACGTCCAAGTGCCTCTGTCTTACATGCCACATTAACATGTGCCGGCGACATTGACTGTGATGCAAAGCTCTTGCCATTTTCTTCTTCCAGCTCTTAATTTGGACTAACACCTTCTTAAATAATTTTAGTATTTAACCAAAATACCCACTCCCCATTTGTGTTTTGGACATCTTTTATTTATTCTTACAAAGGGAGACATAATTTCTAAAAACGGGAATTAGGGAAAGGAGTAATCTGCTAGGATGAAGTATTTAGTCTCAATAGTGTAACCATTTAATTAGTAAGTAGTGTTTGTTTCTGTGCTAGAACATTCCTTTCTAAGTATTTTTTAATTTTTGTTTTTCTTTTGAAAACGTGTTAAATTAATGGTTTTTAGGTGTTTTTAATATAACAATATTAAAAATAAAATAAAAAATTATTTTGATATATTTTAAATTAAAAAATATCATCCATCATAATATCAAATCCACACTTAGTTTTATATCCTTCAATGTAGATGTAAATCGTTAACGTAAAATTGTAGCCCCCGCAGGACCGACGTCTCCAATTTATTAATATGATCTGATTCAAACAATCAAATCATTCAATTTCCTAGTAATTACGATCACTAATCTTCTCCTCTCCTCAAACTAATACAGTTAGGCCCCTCCTCGAGAACTGGTCCAAGCTCTTCTCCTTCAAGGCTTTAGTTTCACCTTATAAAAAACACTTCCTTCCTTCCAAGCTTTCACCTAGAAAACTAGCTGGAATCAGCTCAGCCATAGGAAAACTAGCTACAATCAGCTCAGCCATAGGTGGACAACAAGATGATCATGAAAAAATACTCCTTAAATGCTGTTCCATCTTTCTTTTTCTTCCTTTCTTTGATGATTTTGTTCTTGGAAATGGGGGTGGCCCAGAACACAACATCTACAATCCCAGTGAATGTAGGAGTGGTTCTTGACTTGGCTTCTTTGGATGCCAATATTGCTTTGAGCTGCATCAACATGGCCCTTTCAGACTTCTATGCCTCTCATGGTGACTACAAAACTAGACTGGTCCTCAACACCAGGGACTCCAAGAAAGATGTTATTGGTGCAGCTGCTGCAGGTTCCCTCTCTGCCCCTTCTCTTGGTTCTCATCTCTTTTCTCCAATTATGAATCATTGCTCACCATTTTTACTGCCAATTATTAACCTCCTCATTGCAACGTTTTAACAGTAGAGATTTTTACATTCTGTATTAATTATCTGAGGTTCTCGACCTGCAATTCTCTAGTTTGTTCATAGAAATGCAGGTCCATTGACATGATATGAGAATATATATACCGTTGCATGCTTGTTATATTCTTCTTTCAAGCTATGGGTATTCTCAGAAAAACCTGCACATATCTAGACAAACTCTCTTTCTGATCGTGTTTTCATAAGCCATTCACGCTCGAACCGGTTTATATTACTTTTAGATTTAGATTGAGATGATTATTTGATATTTACTAATTTGACTTTAACTTAAACTCTTAGATTAAGATGATTATTTGACATTTAATGGAATTTCTTCCTCAACCTTTCATTGTATTGAACCCAAAATGACAACGTACTGTGATAATGAAGGACTAGCTGGTTTAACTTTCTGCTAGCAACGATAAGGTCGGTCCAAACACACATAAGTCTTCATAAATTGTGGCTATCTTACTTTCCAAATTTGCGGCCCCCCCCCCCCCCCCGGGATATAATAATAGCAATATTAATGAGTAAAACAAATGCAGTTATTAACTTTATATTTATAATTTTATTATCTAAAAATTAGTATATAATGATTGTCTTTCCAAAAAAATTCATAAAAATATTTAAATAGATTGACAAAATCTATATTTACTAGGAAACAATTTAAAATCCGAAAACATAAAAGAAATTCAAACTGAATTCTAAAATAACAAAAAAATCATAAAAAAATTATAAAATTAGCCAAAACAACAACTTTCAAGTCTAATTTTAGAAGATCCAACAATCCTCTAATAAGCAACACAATTATGTTAATATTAAGTAACATGAGAAAAATTCAAGCTTAATTTAATAGTTGGATCTCTTGTTATTTTAGTTTTTAAGATGCTAATTTAGTTTAACATGACTAAACTTTCTCTTGAGTCTAGACATGTCCCGTCAATCTATAAAAATATTTTTATGGCAATTTATATAATTTATTTGAATCATGATGTTTACCTAAATACTCATGCTTGTTATAAGATTGCATAAATTTGTGGATGTCATAAGTAGCTTATCATGACTTCATGCATAATCACTTTTGGATTATTAATAATTCAGAAGTAACTCATTGAATAACTTGTTGAACTTGTCATTGCCTTATCAGCCACCTTTTTATATGTAATTAACAGCCCGAGATGTACTTCTTAAAATAAAATATGAACATAATAAGCTTGGCACTGCCTGTTTTAATTGTTTAGGACTCCTACGCCGATCATTGCATTATACTTTAATCATCATTCAACTATGATAATCATGTGGTTAGCATGTCAATCTATACATTAATTTTGTTGATATAGAAGCACTAGTTCTTGCATTATAGATATACACTCACAAGTTAATTAGCCAGTTTTCCCTCTAGTTAAAACAAAAGTTCATGCTCTGCTTAAAAAGTTTGGATTGATAGTGAAAGAAATATATAGCTCGATCAGCATGGATTGCTAGACAAATGCATGTTAATTTTCTGATGTCATGTCATTTCTTGATTTACAAGGTACTGTTTAGTTACTATCTCGGAAAAAAAAAGGAAAAGAAAAACAAGAACATATTTGTTTGTTTTTCTTGTTTTAAAATGATAGAAATTCACTATAAAACTGTCAAGAGACATGTTTATTTTATGTATAAGTCGTACTAGAACACTAACCAAATCCAACATAAGGTGTAGAGCAAAAGAGAAGAGCTCACAGATCATAATTAAAACGTAACTGCAGAATGATCATCCTATAAGAAACTGTGATCCTTTGCTTGATCGTTCTCTGCTGCAGAAGTCTTTAATTTTTCTAATCTCCTTTCGAAATGCAGCCCTGGACTTGATAAAAAATGTGGAAGTGCAAGCAATCTTAGGGCCAAATACATCAATGCAAGCCAATTTTGTTATTGACCTTGGAGAAAAAGCTCGGGTGCCAATTATATCCTTTTCTGCAACCAGTCCTTCTCTTACTTCCATCAGGAGTTCATATTTCTTGCGAGCAACACAAAATGATTCAGCTAAAGTGAATGCCATAAGTGCTATAGTTCAAGCCTTCGGATGGAGAGAAGCGGTGCCCATCTACATTGACAACGAATATGGAGAGGGAATCATACCTTATTTAACTGATGCTCTGCAAGAAGTTGATGCTCGTGTGCCCTACCGGAGTGTCATTTCTCCATCGGCCACCGATGATCAAATTGTCGAGGAGCTTTATAAGTTGATGACAATGCAGACTAGAGTTTTCATTGTGCATATGTATCCCTCTCTAGGCACTCGGCTTTTCACCAAAGCAAAAGAGATTGGAATGATGAGTGAAGGCTATGTTTGGATCATGACTGATGGTCTGAGTGTTGATTTCTTGAGTTCACCAAATCATTCTGTCACCGATACTATCCAAGGAGTATTGGGTATAAAACCTTATGTTCCAAGAACAAAAGAGCTTGAATATTTTCGAGCTCGGTGGAAGAGGAAATTCCTACGAGATAATCCAAATAAAATTGATGCTGAGTTGAACATTTATGGACTACTGGCCTATGATGCTACTACAGCATTGGCCTTGGCAGTTGAGAAAGCGGGCACTACAAATTTTGGCTTCCGAAAGGCAAATGTTTCTAGCAATTCATCAACAGATCTTGCAACTCTTGGCATCTCTTTAAATGGTCCAAACATTCTTCGAGCTTTATCGACCACTAGTTTCAAAGGCCTTACAGGAAATTACCTTTTTGTTGATGGGCAGTTGCAATCACCAGCTTTTCAGATAGTTAATGTGAACGGAAATGGAGGAAGACGGATTGGATTTTGGACGCCAACAGAAGGACTTGTGAAAACACTGAATCCGAGAATAAATAAACGTATGAATTCAACTTCTACTTCCAGAGTTTCAACTGTAATTTTTCCTGGGGATACAACTGTGGTTCCCAAGGGTTGGGAGATTCCCACAAACGAGAAGAAGTTGAAAATAGGAGTGCCTGTGAACTATGGCTTCAGTGAGATAGTAGCAGTAACAAAAGATCCTGGTTCCAACACCACAACATTCACCGGATTCTGCATAGATGTTTTTGATGCTGTAGTCAAAGCATTGCCTTATGCTTTGCCTTATGAGTACATCCCCTTTGCCAAGCCTGATGGCGAACCTGCTGGAACCTACAATGATCTGGCCTATCAAGTGTACTTGAAGGTAAGACTTGCTCTCTCCTTCTCTGTTCTTGTAACTATATCACATTGAATATCATTCACATTGATGTATTTTTTGTTTATTGCCAACAGAATTATGATGCCGTGGTTGGAGACATAACTATTGTCTACAACAGGTCCTTGTACATCGACTATACCTTGCCTTTCACAGAAAGTGGTGTCTCCATGATTGTTCCGATTGCAGACAACAGCAGCAAAAATGCTTGGGTCTTCATGAAACCTTTGACACGGGACCTTTGGGTGACCAGTTTTTTGCTCTTTGTTTTCATTGGATTTGTGATCTGGGTTCTTGAGCACAGAATAAATGAAGATTTTCGAGGGTCAGCTTCAGATCAAGCTGGCACTAGCTTCTGGTTTTCCTTCTCAACTATGGTTTTTGCACAACGTAATCTCCCTTCCGTTGTGAATTCTACTTCTACTGTTGTACTAGCACTCCATATATATAAACACCAAATTGACTTTATGTTTATATTTACAGGGGAGAGAGTGGTTAGCAACTTGTCGAGGGCGGTGATAATCATCTGGTGTTTTGTTGTGCTGATCCTCACGCAGAGTTACACCGCCAGTTTAGCAAGCCTACTTACCGTCGAGCAGCTGCAGCCAACAGTTACTGATGTGCGTGAGCTCATTAAGAAAGGGGAGTATGTGGGCTACCAGAAGGGTTCTTTTGTTCTTGGACTCTTGTTAGACTTGGGGTTCGACAGGTCCAAGCTCATGGTGTATAGTTCTGCAGAAGAATGCCACCATCTTTTCTCCAAAGGAAGTGGAAATGGTGGTATTGCTGCTGCTTTCGACGAACTGGCATATATAAAGCTCATTCTGTCAAGATATTGCTCCAAATATACCATGATTGATCCTAAATTTAAAACCGGCGGTTTTGGCTTTGTAAGCTCACTTTCCTATCTTGTTATTTCCATTTACTCTGTGTCTAATAAGTGCATAGTTTCTCATGTATCCTTTCTTTTTTTAACTTCAGGTCTTCCCTAAAGGTTCTCCTCTAGTGCCTGATATATCAAGGGCAATTTTAAATGTGACCGAGGGAGATAAAATGAAGCAAATAGAGGGTGCATGGTTTGGCAAAAAAAGCACTTGTCCAGAATCGAGCCCCTCAATTTCATCCAATAGCCTTAGTCTCAAGAGTTTCTGGGGGTTATTTTTAATTGCAGGACTAGCTGCATTGTTAGCTCTCATTATCTTCATAGTCATGTTTGTTTACCGAGAAAGAAACATCTTGAGGTCCTCTGATTCCACAGCTTCAATATGGAGTAGAATTGAAAACTTCTTTAGAATTTTCATTCAAAGGGACTCGACATCCAGTACTTTCAGACAAAGTGATCGGAATGATAGAAATGGCATCAGTCTGCCTACTATGCGTGCGCCAAGCCCATCAGCCTATTCAGTTGACACGGAATATCCTGCCAATCGATCTTCTGCAAGCTATGATTCTAGTCCCAATAGGGAAGCACCTCAAGAGGTAGTAATAGATATCGATCAGCTTAACAGCCGAAATCAGGAGAGACCGGCAGCTTTGGAAATAGACCATGAAAATAATTGACTCGTAGGTTATCATTTAACACTTCTGACACCAGTAGTCATTAGCATTGTAAAGAAATGGAATTACTGTATTAAAAACACATGAAAGCGAGATTATTTTACTAAGATTTAAGTAGGATTAAACTGGGTTTCAGAAATTGAGTTACTTTATATTTCCTGCCTTCTGTTTTACTCTTTGAGTTGTGTTACCGAGGAGCATCTGGCATTACCTTCTGTACCTTTATATTTGTGATAGACTTCTTTCCTTTTCTTAGAAGTCCTAACTTAATAAGAACCCAGAGATTTGCCTAGTGTTGAAGACTGCTTCAGGAATCCACGAGTCCTGTTTTTTCTATTCTATTATCATCAAATAAATGTTGAGCTAGTCTATAGGAACAAACAAATTTGTCAGTTAAGATATTATTTGCTGATTTGATGTTTTATTAGAGCATTTCGGTTTATTGTTATTCTGAAGTTTTAATGAATAAAATAAAAACTCAAGTCTGTACAACAATAGCATACTATTATCATAAAATTCTCTCCTGTTTTTTTTCTCTCCCCTTTTCTTCCTTTTAAAACCATTAATTTATATCAGATCAATTTGTATTAGGGACCTACAATGAAAGCTGAAGCAAACTTCTCTCATATAACCCCTCTTGTCTTTGATGAGAAGAATTATCAACTTTGAGCTGTGAAAATAAAAAGTTACTTGGAGACATTAGATATTTGAGAAGTTGTTGAAAAAGATTATGATGTTTCTCCATTACCAAATAATCTAACCATAACTTAGATCAAAAGATGTTTGAGACTATCTGAAGAAAGAATATGTAGGAGATGAAAGGATACATGACATGCAAATACTGAATTTAATAAGAAAATTTGAGCTATAAAGAATGAAAGAATATGAGACTTTCAAGGAGTACTCAAATAAATTGCTTGCTATAGTTAACAAGGTTAAATTAGTTGGTAATACATTTATATATTCTAGAATTGTTGAGAGATATGAAGAATGAATCATAACTTTGGAGAACATAAAAGATCTATCCAAAATTACAGTGACAAAACTTTTGAATGTCCTACAAGCTTAAGAACAAGGAAGACTTATGAGGCAAGATTGTTTTGTAGAAGGAGCTCTACCAACCAAGCATCAAGATTTTGAAAAGGGTAAGAAGAAATTCTTCAAGAAAAATCAAGCCTCAAACAATAAAATTAATGCTAATCAGTTTCAGAATAAGGAAAGACGTTTGAAAAAGGGTTATCAACCATGTAAATACTATGGCAAGACAAATCATCCGCAATTCAAGTGCTGGAAAAGACCTGATGCAAGGTGCAATAAGTGTAATCAACTTGGGCATGAAGTTGTCATTTCCAAAACCAAACCTCAAAAACAGGAGGCAAATGCTCAAGTTATTGACCAAGATGATAAGATCAAATGCTGGAAGTGTGAAGTTACCTCTTGGTGTAATCGGTTCTCCGTTGGAGATGGTAAGTTCTTGTGCATTCTTGTATATCTATCTAGATTAGTAGGTTATCCCAAACAACACTTGAATGTCGTGCATCCAAGCCTGAAGCTTTTGGCAGATTTAGGTTAGCCAATCAAAGCCATTGCCTCTGCAATCCCCCCCTGTGATGACTTTTGAATTTCTCAATATCCGTGGTCCTCCTCGATGCACTTTGCAATTCATTCATAGTTTTAGTCCTTCAGCGCTTGAGCAGTCTAGTTTAACTCTTTAAGGGGATAAATGGAGATCGCAACTTGTCTTTTAGGAGCATGCTATGATTTTGCTCACCAAAAATCAAATTTTGAGGAGTGTTTTGTTGCCGTGTCATCATTTACATGGGAGAAATGCTTGAAATGCGATGAGGAGGATCCACTCATATCATATTTTAATCCAGTAATTTGGAGGTATCAAGGAATCTGATGAGATTAACTCCTTGCCAATTCAACCGCAACTGTTACCATGATAAGTGCCAGATTTTGTGATCTCCGTAATCATAGGATTAGTTTGAAATATTGCTATTAATTCTGATTGTAATTATCTTTCCGTTACATATATTTGAACTCCTGCAATTAAGGTTCCTAGACTGTATAAATGTTACAACAAATGAATAAGAAATTGTGAGTTGCATTACATAATATTGCAGTGTAAAGTTCCTATATGGTATTAGAGCTGAAAAATCTCTAATGAGTATTCATCCCTCCTACTGTCCTTCTATTGCTTCCTGCAAAATGGCAACTACCACTGCAACCTTCCACCGATTCAACAAAACTCACCCATTATCACAATCAATGCTGCCACAACCATAAATGAAAAACTCATTCCCTCTACCTTTCCTCAGTGGCGTGCTCAATTTGAAGCCTTGCTCATTGGCTATGATCTTATTGATTTTATAACAGGCACACACAAATGCCCTGCTATTGATGCGCAAAACTTCACTGCAACTAAAGTTGTGAATTCCCACTGGATTCACCAAGATAAGCTTATTCTACATGCTATTCTCGCCTCCACCTCCACCACTATTACCCCCCTTCTCTCTGCCTACAAAACATCAAATAAGGCCTGGACAACAGTTACTCGTTTGTATGCAGGCAAATCTAGAACGCGTGTGATGCAGCTTAAGGAAGACTTGACCTTGAGCACTCGTGGGTCTCGTTTAGTTACTGAATTTCTTCAAGGAATTAAAGTAATTGCTGATGAACTAGCTGTCATCGATCATCCCATTTCAGATGATGACCTAACTCTATACATACTTAATGGATTGGGTATTGAATTCAGAGAAATTATGGCACCCATTCGTGCCCGTGAAACGTCTCTGAAATTTGAAGAAATTCATGAGCTTCTTGTTAGTCATGAGAATTATCTTCGGCGGCTGGAGCAACAATCTGCAAATTCATTTGTTCCCACTGCTAATTATTCTAATCGCTGGAGCCCTCAATTTTCTTCCAATTCTAGACAGTCCAAATGGTGTCCCCTGGTTTCTTCTTCTACTCCACGTGGACATAATGGGGCTCACCGAAATGGGTCTTTCAATTCGGGTCATAGGAGGTTTAAACCAAAATGTCAATGGTGTGATCAACTGGGTCATACAGCAAAATAATGCCAAAAAATGTCTGCTTCTGATTTCTCTGCAAATTGTGTAGCTTCTTCTCAACCCAAAAATCACAAGTGGCTAGTTGACTCAGTAGCATCTCATAATATGACCACTGATCTCTCCAATTTGATGATTAATTTTGAATATGATGGTACTGATGAAGTGGTAATTGGGGATGGATCAGGTTTGTCTGTGTCTCATATTGGGTCATTATCTCTAAAATCGTCCAATCATGTCTTTCATTTATGTGACACTCTTTGCGTTCCAACCATTCATAAAAATCTTATATCTGTTCATCATTTTACCAAGCATAACAATGTTTACATTGAATTTCATCCTAATTTTTTGGTGAAGGATCGGATCACGGTGGCGCTCCTACTCAAGGGCGAATGTGAAGATGGAGGGTACCCATTTCCAGAGCATCTACCATCCATCAAGACAAATATTATTGCCTATGTTCATGAATGCACAACATCTGATGGATGGCATAAACGTTTTAGTCATCCATCACCCAAATTGGTTAATCATCTCATTCATGCTTTTTCTTTACCCACCAATAAAATTGGTAGTTCTTCTTTGTGTACTTCTTGCTCTCAAAACAAAGCTCATCGTCAATCATTTAGTACTCATGGTCTTACCAGCATTACTCCAATTGAACTGATTTACACGGATGTTTGGAGCCCATCTCATGATCTTGGAATTAATGGATTTAAATATTATGTTAATTTTATTGACCATTATACCAAATATATTTGGCTTTATCCCATGACTCATAAATCAAATGTTCAAAATATTTTTCCCCAATTTCGCAATCTTGTGGAAAATCGTTTCAACACAAAAATAAAAAGTCTCTATTCTGATAATGGTGGGGAATATGTTGGCCTCAAAAATTATCTTTTAGTTCATGGCATTAGTCACTACACTACTGCCCCTCACACCCCTCAACAAAATGGTTTGTCTGAAAGGCGACATCGCTATCTTGTTGAAACTGGTCTTACCTTACTCATTGATGCTCACATGCCTCTAAATTATTGGCCCTACGCATTTCAAACTGTTGCCTATCTTATCAATCGCATGCCCACTGCCACCTTGAATAATCATTCTCCATTTGAAAAATTATTCAATCAAAGACCCAACTATCTCAAACTCAAACAATTTGGTTGTCTCTGTTATCCATTAACCAGACCATACAATAAACACAAACTTGAGCCGAAATAAAAATCATGCATATTCATGGGTTACAACTTATCCCAAATTGCTTATTTGTGCTTTGAGAAATCTACCAAAAAAATCTTCACATCGTGCCACGTCATTTTTCATGAAAACACTTTCCCCTTTCAACAGCTTGGTTACAACAGTGCTCCTTCTTCTCCATCAGTTGAGCAGTGCTCTTCTGTGCCAATCTCATTATCTAAGCTACCGTTTGATTCACCTAGTCCCAGCACTTCTCTGGATGTGGGTACTGAAGTCTTGCAATCATTTGAGCGTGGGTTGTCCTCTGCACCGTCTCCTCTCTAGGTAAGTAATTCCACTTCCCCTCTGCTTTTAAATCCCAGTCCTTCCCTTGAGTTATCTGCTTCCATTGTCCCTGAAAATGCTATTGTGAGAATGCATCGTATGACTACTACGTCCATGAATGACATTTATAAACCTAAGAAATCCTTCCTTGTTACCAAACACCCCATTCCATCCTCCTTAGAACCTCGACTGTTACTGTTGCTCTCACTGATTCTAGATGGCGTGAGGCTATGTCCTCCGAATTAACTACTTTAATGCGTTATAATACTTGGCAATTGGTGCCTCCTCCAACTGATTGTAATATTATTGGTTGTAAATGGGTATTTCGGGTGAAAAGGCATGCTAATGGGTCTGTTGATCGGTTCAAAGCTAGACCAGTGGCCAAAGGGTTCAATCAGCAACCCGGACTGGATTACAAAGAAACATTTAGTCCTGTTGTTAAGTTTGTCACCATACGCACTGTCTTGACTATCGTTGTGATGCAGGGTTGGACTTTGCGACAGTTGGATGTTGATAATGCATTCCTTTATGGCCATCTCACCGAAACTGTTTATATGAAACAACCTCCTGACTTCAAGAATTTTGAACATCCTGATTATGTTTGCTGCCTCACCAAGGCTATCTATGGCCTAAAACAGGCACCCCGTGCCTGGTATTCTGCCCTTAAGCATGCCTTGACAGAATTTGGTTTTCTAAATTCTAAATCAAATTCATCTCTGTTCGTGTTTCATATTGGTTCTACTCTTGCTTATTGCCTTGTATATATTGATGATCTAATAATCACAGGCAATAACATGGCTTTTGTTGCAAGTATTGTTGATCATCTGGGCAGGAAATTTTCCATCAAAGACTTGGGGTCATTGCATTTCTTTCTTGGTGTTGAGGTTGTTCCTACTGCAGCTGGCTTATTTCTATCTCAGCATAAATATATCCGAGATTTACTTGCAAAAACCAGTATGGATGGTGCTCAAGATGTTGCCATGCCTCTCTCCCCATCGGTTCCTTTACAATTAGATGATGGTTCCTCATCTGTTGACTCCACTGAATATTGTCAAGTTATTGGCGCTTTGCAATACTTGTCCCTCACATGACTTGATATCAGCTTTGCTGTCAATAAACTGTCTCAGTTTAAGCATAAGCCCAAGCAGACTCATTGGACAACAACAAAAAGACTATTGTGTTATCTGAAGAACACAATCTTTCATGAAGTTACTATCAACAAAACATCAAGCAACACCTTAACTTGCTTCTTGGATGCTGATTGGGCTGGAAGTCTAGGTGACAGGAAATCTACTTCAGCTTATCTGCTATTCCTTGGTAACACACCAATTTCTTGGAGTTCTAAAAGGCAACGTGCTATCGCACGATCATTAACTAAAGCTGAATAGAGGGCCTTGGCAACGACTGCTGCTGAGAGTGTGTGGTTGCTATCTCTACTCCAAGAACTTAAGTTTTGTCTATCACAACCACCTCTGCTCCTATGTGATAATTTAGGAGCAACACACCTAAGTTTCAATCCTGTCCAACACTCCAGGATGAAACATATACAAATTGATATTCACTTTATGAGAGATTTGGTTGGGAAAAAAATTCTTAATGTTCAACATGTTCACACGATTGATTAGCTAGCGGATTTGCTCACCAAGCCTCTCTCCCGGCAACGAATAAAACTCTTACATGACAAGATCGGCCTATTCGATGGTAGCCCGTTCTTACGGGGGCGTATTAAGGAATCTGATGAGATTAACTCCTTGCCAATTAAACTGCAGCTGTTACCATGATAAATGCCAGATTTTGTGCTCTCTGTAATCATAGGATTAGTTTGAAATATTGCCATTAATTCTGATTGTAGTTATCTTTTCGTTACACATATTTGAACTCCTGCAATTAAGGTTCCTAGACTGTATAAATGTTACAACAAATGAATAAGAAATTGTGAGTTGCATTACATAATATTGCAGTGTAAAGTTCCTATAGGAGGTTCATTGTAATTTATTAATGGCAATCCCACTGCAGGTTCTCCAACATGCAAAACCACTTAAACAGCTTCCCTTTGTTGGATCCTTGTTCACTCCCCCTGTCAATGTTACTGCCGTGGTGAAAGTTGCAGTAAGGGCAACAACCGATCCAGTTTTCCCTTCTGTTTTACTTTTTGAGTTGTGTTACCGAGGAGCATCTGACATTACCTTCTGTACCTTCATATTTGTGATAGACTTCTTTCCTTTTCTTACAAGTCCTAACTTAATAAGAACTTAGAGATTTGCCTAGTGTTGAAGACTGCTTTAGGAATCCATGAGTCTTGTTTTTTTTCTATTCTATTATTATCAAATAAATGTTGAGCTAGACTATAGGAACAAATTAGTTAGTTAAGATATTATTTGCTGATTTGATGCTTTATTAGAGCATTTCGGTTGATTGTTCTTCCTATAAATATAATGAAGGTTTATTGAATAAACTAGAAACTCAAGTCTGTACAACAATAGCATAGTATTATCATAAAATTCTATCCTGTTTTTTTTCTCTTCCTTTTCTTCCTTTTAAAATCTTTACTTTATATCAGATCAATTTGTATTAGGGAACCTCTGAAGCAAACTTCTCTCATACAACCCCTCTTGTCTTTGATGAGAAGAATTATCAACTTTGAGCTGTGAAAATGAAAAGTTACTTGGAGACATTAGATATTTGAGAAGTTGTTGAAAAAGATTATGATGTTTCTCCATTACCAAATAACCCAGCCATAACTTAGATCAAAATATGTTTGAGACTATCTGAAGAAAGAATATGTAGGAGATGAAAGGATACATGACATGCAAATACTGAATTTAATAAGAAAATTTGATCTACAAAGAATGAAAGAAGCTGAGACTATCAAAGAGTACTCAAATAAATTGCTTGCTATAGTTAACAAGGTTAAATTAATTGGTAATACATTTACATACTCTAGAATTGTTGAGAGATATGAAGAATGAATCATAACTTTGGAGAACATAAAAGATCTATCCAAAATTACAGTGACATAACTTTTGAATGTCCTACAAGCTCAAGAACAACAAAGACTTATGAGGCAAGATTGTTTTGTAGAAGGAGCTCCAACAACCAAGCATCAAGATTCTGAAAAGTATAAGAAGAAATTCTTCAAGAAAAATCAAGCCTCAAACAATAAAATTAATGCTAATCAGTTTCAGAATAAGGAAAGACGTTTGAAAAAGGGTTATCAGCCATGTCAATACTGTGGCAAGACAAATCATCCACAATTCAAGTGCTGGAAAAGACCTGATGCAAGGTGCAATAAGTGCAATCAATTTGGGCACGAAGTTGTCATTTCCAAAACCAAACCTCAAAAACAGAAGCCAAATGCTCACGTTATTGACCGAGATGATAAGATCAAATGTTGGAAGTGTGAAGTTACCTCTTGGTGTAATCGGTTCTCCATTGGAGATGGTAAGTTCTTGTGCATCCTTGTATATCTATCTAAATTACTAGGTTATCCCAAACAACACTTGAATATCGTACATCCAAGCCTGAAGCTTTTGGCAGATTTAGGTTAGCCAATCAAAGCCATTGCCTCTGTAATCCCCCCCTGTGATGACTTTTGAATTTCTCAATATTTGTGGTCCTCCTCTATGCACCTTGCAATTCATTCATAGTTTTGGTCTTTCAGCGCTTGATCTGTCACGACCCGATTCCCGGATCCATGACTGGCACATAGGTAAGTTTCCCTTCCATGGTTTCAAACCTATGCGAACCCAAACTTACATACAATCCTATCATTTAAATAACTTAATTAGAGTTTAACGCAACATTAACAACAAACTAACTTCATAATGTAATTTCATTGTCTTAATACAAGAGTTAATATAATTCATAGTTTTGGAGCACTAACTTGACAAAAAGAAAGGTACAAATTACAACAAAAAAACAGGTTGGAAGGTTCAACAAAAGTAACCTGCTATCAAGCTATAAGCCTAAAAAGAATAATAATGAGAGGGTGAGTTCAACAACTCAGTGAGTAGATAATATTCAATATACACGCACGAGGTAATATAACAATGAGAATATATATACAATTATGGCTCTAGGTTCTTATATAAAGGTTTCTCAAATAGGCCATAACAAGAAGATCAAATGGTAAAACTCATCAGAAAATCAAAATGCAATGAGCATGAGGCTCCGTATTGTGGGATGATCAGTTCACACAGGTTGGTGACTCCCCCGACCAACTAGGATTTAGATACGATGTGCACAAAGACTAACACTACCATGTTAGCATGGGTATTCTAACTGACATACCATAAGTTCATAATCATAATCAAACAAACATATTCATATCTCAAAGCTCAACTTATGACATCAATCAAATGAGGAGCTATCAATTCAAAAGTCAATTCAAAATATATATTGGTTCATATCAAGAATTCAGATTCAATAATTGATCATGCTTTATCATAACAAGGATAATAATCAACATATATATTATCAAGAAGCATGATCCAATTCATATTAACAAATCAAATATTTATAATATTTCTCATGCATATGGAAAATAATCAACATATATATTATCAAGAAGCATGATCCAATTTATATTAACAAATCAAATATTTATAATATTTCTCATGCATATGAAAAATTATCCACTCACCTGACTCAAAAGCAAACATAAGTTAAAAGCAGATACCGAAGAAAATCCTACTGACGTCCTACTAGTAGAATATCAGGATTATCTGAATACAAATGAGACATATTTAAGAACAACTCGAAAGAACATTTAACCTATTTATTAAACTTAACTAAGGGTGTATTCCATAACCCTATATGTTTTTGAACTAACCAGTCAATTTTCTAAAAAACCTAAAATTTAACGATTTTTCCCGAAATCTAATCCATAATAAAACAAATAATAAAATTGGTAATAATTCACTAAATAACCCTCAATTATTCATCAAACTAATCTGCAAAAGCTAATATTACAGCTAGGGACTAATCTGGAATTTATTATACTTTTAGGGCCAAATTGTAATTTTTGTCTCATTGGAGGACCAAACTAAACATATTATAAATTCATGACTGTAGTGGAATTATGTCCATAATTTATCCTCATTTCTGTCTAGAACCTCTAATTATACGCCAGGGACCATTCTGGATTTTTTTTTCAATTTTTTAGGGTCAAATTATAATTTTTGTCAAATGGAGGACCAAACTAAAACTTGTCATAAATCCATGAATATACTGAAATTCTGACCATAATTAATCCTCAATTCTGTCCAGAATATATCATTATGCTCCAAGGACCATTTTGCAAATTTACCAAAATTTTCGGGTCAAATGGTATTTTTTGTCAAATTAGAGGACCAAATTGAAAGTTTTAAAATTTCATAACTATACAGTAATTCTGCCCATAATTCATATGTTATTCTGTTCAGAATCTCGGAATATGCTCCAGGGACCATCCTGTAATTTTTTAAAGTTTGGGGACTAAACCGTAATTTTCACAAATAGAGGGATCAAATTGAATTTTCATCATCTTCAACCCTCCAACCCAGAATTTTAAACAGAAAACCCACTGTTCTCTCCAAATTTCCAACACAAAATTTTCACCATTTACACAATTCATAACTCAAATCATCACAATCTTCCATAATCAACTAAATAATCAATTACCCATAACAATCAACCCCTAATATTGAAATTAATTATCAATCAAACCCAAAACACAAACTTCATAACCCTAACATTTATCAAAACTGAAATTAAAGCTTAATTAACACATATTTATACATAATCTTACCTTTAAACTTATTTCCTTCAACTCCTTTCTATTTCCCTTCTAATTTCTCTCTTTTCTCTTCTTTTTCTTCTTCCTCCCTTTCTCTCTTGCCGGTTTGCTCTCTTAATTTCAGATCTCTCTCTCTCTCTCTCTCTCTCTCTATACTTCCTATTTATATTTATCAAGTTTTGTTGAATTACCATTATACCCCTTATTCATTTATTCCAACTTTTAAGCCTTTAAGGACTTTATTGCATTTTCCAACTCATTAATTCAAAACGTTACATGATCAGTCTAGTTTAACTCTTTAAGGGGATAAATGGAGATCGCAACTTGTCTTTTAGGAGCATGCTATGATTCTGCTCACCAGAAATCAAGTTTTGAGGAGTGTTCTGTTGCCGTGTCATCATTTACATGGGAGAAAAGCTTGAAATGGGACGAGGAGGATTCACTCATATCATATTTTAATCCAGTAATTTGGAGGTTCATTGTAATTTATCAATGGCAATCCCAGTGTAGGTTCTCCAACATGCAAAACCACTTAAACAGCTTCCCCTCGTTGGACCGTTGTTCACTCCCCCTGTCAATGTTACTGCTGTGGTGAAAGTTGCAGTAAGGGCAGCAACCGATCCAGTTTTCCCTCCCGGCATCGTGGATGTTTATGGAATACTGCGTTATAGCCAGCAGAAAAGAGCAACATAGATTTGTTGATATCGAGAGTTCATCTGTTTTCTTCACCAATATAGAGTTCATCATCAATATCAAGATTTCATCTGTTTTCTTCTTCTCTGTAAGTTCTCAAAATGTTAGCTGTTGGAGTTGGACTCGAAGCATTTTGTGAACTGGAGACTCACCAAAAGGTTCCATTAACATATTTGATGAAATAAAAATATCATACCCTGGATGGCTCCTGATCAAAAGATTTTATGCAGGTCTCATAATAAAAATCCTTAAAGCTAAATTATTTTTCGAAGAATCACTTTTTTGAAGGTACAAACATAATTTTATAAATTCTCAAATAAATCCTCATATGTATAATTAACTTATATAACTTATATGTTCATATAACATTCTATATAAAAAAGCTATAAAATAAATAAACATCCAATATAATATATATATATAATATTATATATTTTTTGAATTACTCGAGATAAACGATGTGTCTTGAAAAACAAAATCTTGTGAAGGAGATGCTTCCTCGAAGGAAGCCACAACTAAAATAAATGATTGGCAAATTCGAACCTAATGATTGCCTGCCAAGAAAAAGCCCGGTGCTTTGATCTGTTAGTAAAAAACCTAAAAACATTATTAACTGATTTTTCTAGATGAGCAATTCACGTCAAATATTTCAAATGATTTTTTGATAAGATGAACGTCGGAACGAAGCCCTTAGCCACCAACACCTCAAGAGTTTAGGGGATCTACGCGACAAGCTTGAATATTCAATAATAATCACAAATACTTTGATTTAGTCAAGGGTAAACGATGGCGAAATAACCAATAAGACAAGGGATATTTATCGCTGACCAGATCTGAGGGAAACTAATTTGTCATATGTGACCAATACGTCCAAGTGCCTCTGTCTTACATGCAACATGAACATGTGCCGGCGACATTGACTGTGATGCAAAGCTCTTGCCATTCTCTTCTTCCAGCTCTTAATCTGTACTTTTGTTTTTTGGGTAGTAATCAAGAATATTTAAATAATATGCCTCATTAAGAAGACGAGGATTGATAAGGAAGAATTACATGAGAAATTAAAAATACATTAAGAAAACAAGGAATCTAAAGACCTGACTAGTTAGTCCAGTTCATAATACATTCAGGATTCCTATAAAGATCAGAGCCCGTATAGCTGAAATTTTTAACAAAGGACTTCAACCAAAAGGCCAACCGATGAAAGGTGAGGTCAAAAATCACATCCCAATCTGGAGTTTTGTTGTAGCTCTTAATCTGTACTAACACCTTCTTAAATAATTTTAGTATTTTACCAAAATACCCACTCCCCATTTGTGTTTTGGACATCTTTTATTTATTCTTACAAAGGGAGACATAATTTCTAAAAACGGAAATTAGGGAAAGGAGTAATCTGCTAGGATAAAGTATTTAGTCTCAATAGTGTAACCATTTAGGAAGCAGTGTTTGTTTCTGTGCTAGAACATTCCTTTCTAAGTATTTTTTTAATTTTTTTTTCTTTTGAAAAAGTGTTAAATTAATGGTTTTTAGCTGTTTTTAATATGCCAATGTTAAAAAAAAAATATCATTTTAATATATTTTAAATTAAAAAAATATCATCCATCATAATATCAAATCCACACTTAGTTTTATATCCTTCAAGTTCATATATATATATATATATATATATATATATATATATATATAAAAGACACTGGTGCACAATTGATGTCTTATTTTTTTTGGATAAAAATATTTTAAATTAATTTATGCATTAATTGAAAATTAAATCTTTTTTAGATAATATTAAAAATAAACATCTCACATTTATTTAATATATTCATAAGAATTTAGCTAATTCCTCTTTTATGTTAGCCCATTGTTTAAATTCAGAAAATCAATGTTAAATGGAACAATTTTTCTTAATCATCAATTTTAAATGTCTCCAATTTATTAATATGATTTGATTCAAACAATCAAATCATGCAATTTCCTAGTAATTACAATCTCTAATCTTAGCCCTCCTCGAGAACTGGTCCAAGCTCTTCTCCTTCAAGGCTTTAGTTTCACCTTATAAATAACACTTCCTTCCTTCCAAGCTTAAACCAAGAAAACTAGCTGGAATCAGCTCAGCCATAGGAAAACTAGCTGGAACCAGCTCAGCCATAGGTGGACAACAAGAGGATCATGAAAAAATACTCTTTAAATCCTGTTCTATCTGTCTTTTTCTTCCTTTCTTTGATGATTTTGTTCTTAGAAATGGGGGTGGCCCAGAACACAACATCTACAATCCCAGTGAATGTAGGAGTGGTTCTTGACTTGGCTTCTTTGGATGCCAAAATTGCTTTGAGCTGCATCAACCTGGCCCTTTCAGACTTCTATGCCTCTCATGGTGACTACAAAACTAGACTGGTCCTCAACACCAGGGACTCGAAGAAAGATGTTATTGGTGCAGCTGCTGCAGGTTCCCCTCTCTGCCCCTTCTCTTGGTTCTCATCTCTTTTCTCCAATTATGAATCATTGCTCACCATTTCTTACTGCTAATTATTAACCTCCTCATGCAACTTTTTAACAGTAGAGATTTTTACATTCTGTATTAATTATCTGAGGTTCTCGACCTGCAAATCTCTAGTTTGTTCATAGAAATGCAGGTCCATTGATATGATATGAGTATATATACGTTGCATGCTTGTTATATTCTTCTTTTCAAGCTAAGGGTATTCTCAGAAAAACCTGCACATATCTAGACAAAACTCTCTTTCTGATAGTGTTTACGTAAGGCATTCACGCTCGAACCGGTTTATATTACTTTTAGATTTAGATGGAGATGATTATTTAATATTTATTAAATTTAACTTTAATTTAACTTCTTAGATTAAGATGATTATTTGATATTTAATGGAATTTCTTAATGAACCTTTCATTGTATTGAGCCCAAAATGACAACGTACGTGGGAAGCTTATCAGGAAAGACACTTTTTATCTAGGCCTTACTGTGATAATGAAGGACTAGCTGGTTTAACTTTCTCCTAGCTAGCAACGATAAGGTCGGTCCACACAAAAAGTCTTCGTAAATTTGCGCCCCCCCCCCCCCCCCCCCCAGTCGTCTATTGTGGGCTGTAACATTGGAGACAGGAAAACCCCCCCCCTGCAGTTATCAACTTTAAATTTATAATTTTATTATCTATAATGATTGTCTTTTCAAGAGGTTAATAAAAATATTTAAATAGGTTAATAAAATCTACATTTACTAGGAAACAACTAAAATCCAAATACATAAAAGAAATTAAAAACTGAATTCTAAAATAACAAAAAAATCCAAAAAAATAACAAAATTAATCAAAATAGCAATTTTTAGGTCTAATTCTAGAAGATCCATCAATCCTCTAATAAGCAACATAATTATGTTAATCTTAAGTAACATGAGAAAAATTCAAGCTTTTATTTTAGTTTTAAGATCTAAATTTAGTTTGACATAACTAGACATGTAATAGTTTAATCTCCTGAGTTTAGATATGTCCCATCAATCCATAAATATTTTCATGGCAATTTATATAGTTTATTTGAATCATAATGTTTACCTAAATACTTATATTTTCTATAAGATCGTATAAATTTGTGGATGTCATAAGTAGCTTATCAGGAATTCATGCATAATCACTTTTGGATTATTAATAATTTAGAATTGAACTCATTGAATAACTTGTTTAACTTGTTACTGTCTTATCAGCTACCTTTTTATATATAATTAACAGCCTGAGATATATTTCTTAAAATAAAATACGAACATAATAAGCTTGGCACTGCCTGTTTTAATTGTTTAGGATTTTTACACCGATCATTGCATTATACTTTACTCATCATTCAACTATGATAATCATGTGGTTAGCATGTCAATCTATAAATTAATTTTGTTGATAGAAGCACTAGTTCTTGCATTATAGATATACACTCACCAGTTAATAAGCCAGTTTTCCCTCTAGTTAAAACAAAAGTTCATGCTTTGCTTAAAAAGTTTGGATTGATAGTGAAAGAAATATATAGCTCGATCAGCATGGATTACTAGACAAATGCAAGTTAATTTTCTGCTGTCATGTCATTTCTTGATTTGTAAGATAGTGTTTAATTACTGTATCGTAACATAACAGAAAAGAAAAGTAAGTAAAGAACATAAAGAACTGTTTTTCTTGTTTTTAAAATGATAGAAATTCACTATAAAACTGTCAAGAGACATGTTTATTTTATGAATAAGTCGTCCTAGAACACTTACCAAATCCGACATAAGGTGTAGAGCAAAAGAGAAGAGCTCACAGATCATAAAACGTGACTGCAGAATGATCATCCTATAAGAAACTGTGATCCTTTGCTTGATCGTTCTCTGCTGCAGAAGTCTATAATTTTTCTAATCTCCTTTCGAAATGCAGCCCTGGACTTGATAAAAAATGTGGAAGTGCAAGCAATCTTAGGGCCAAATACATCAATGCAAGCCAATTTTGTTATTGACCTTGGAGAAAAAGCTCGGGTGCCAATTATATCTTTTTCTGCAACAAGTCCTTCTCTTACTTCCATCAGGAGTTCATATTTCTTGCGAGCAACACAAAATGATTCAGCTAAAGTGAATGCCATAAGTGCTATAGTTCAAGCCTTCGGATGGAGAGAAGCGGTGCCCATCTACATTGACAACGAATATGGAGAGGGAATCATGCCTTATTTAACTGATGCTCTGCAAGAAGTTGATGCTCGTGTGCCCTACCGGAGTGTCATTTCTCCATCGGCCACCGATGATCAAATTGTTGAGGAGCTTTATAAGTTGATGACAATGCAGACTAGAGTTTTCATTGTGCATATGTATCCCTCTCTGGGCACTCGGCTTTTCACCAAAGCAAAAGAGATTGGAATGATGAGTGAAGGCTATGTTTGGATCATGACTGATGGTCTGAGTGTTGATTTCTTGAGTTCACCAAATCATTCTGTCACCGATACTATCCAAGGAGTATTGGGTATAAAACCATATGTTCCAAGAACAAAAGAGCTTGAATATTTTCGAGCTCGGTGGAAGAGGAAATTCCTACGAGATAATCCAAATAAAATTGATGCTGGGTTGAACATTTATGGACTACTGGCCTATGATGCGACTACAGCATTGGCCTTGGCAGTTGAGAAAGCGGGCACTACAAATTTTGGCTTCCGAAAGGCAAATGTTTCTAGCAATTCATCAACAGATCTTGCAACTCTTGGCATCTCTTTAAATGGTCCAAACATTCTTCGAGCTTTATCGACCACTAGTTTCAAAGGCCTTACAGGAAATTACCTTTTTGTTGATGGGCAGTTGCAATCACCAGCTTTTCAGATAGTTAATGTGAACGGAAATGGAGGAAGAGGGATTGGATTTTGGACGCCAACAGAAGGACTTGTGAAAACACTGAATCCGAGAATAAATAAACGTACGAATTCAACTTCTACTTCCAGAGTTTCAACAGTAATTTTTCCTGGGGAAACAACTGTGGTTCCCAAGGGTTGGGAGATTCCCACAAACGAGAAGAAGTTGAAAATAGGAGTGCCTGTGAACTATGGCTTCAGTGAGTTAGTAGCAGTAACAAAAGATCCTGGTTCCAACACGACAAAATTCACCGGATTCTGCATAGATGTTTTTGATGCTGTAGTCAGAGCATTGCCTTATGCTTTGCCATATGAGTACATCCCCTTTGCCAACTCTGACGGCGAACCTGCTGGAACTTACAACGATCTGGCCTATCAAGTGTACTTGAAGGTAAGACTTGCTCTCTCCTTTTCTGTTCTTGTAACTATATCACATTGAATATCATTTGAATTGAAGTATTTTTTGTTTATTGCCAACAGAATTATGATGCCGTGGTTGGAGACATAACTATTGTCTACAACAGGTCCTTGTACATCGACTATACCTTGCCTTTCACAGAAAGTGGTGTCTCCATGATTGTTCCGATTGCAGACAACAACAGCAAAAATGCATGGGTCTTCATGAAACCTTTGACATGGGACCTTTGGGTGACCACTTTTTTGTTCTTTGTTTTCATTGGATTCGTGGTCTGGGTTCTTGAGCACAGAATAAATGATGATTTTCGAGGGTCAGCTTCAGATCAAGCTGGCACTAGTTTCTGGTTTTCCTTCTCAACTATGGTTTTTGCACAACGTAATCTCCCTTCCCTTGTGAATTCTACTTCTACTGTTGTACTAGCACTCCATTTATATAAACACCAAATTGACTTTATGTTTAAATTTACAGGGGAGAGAGTGGTTAGCAACTTGTCTAGGGCGGTGATAATCATCTGGTGTTTTGTTGTGTTGATCCTCACGCAGAGTTACACCGCCAGTTTAGCAAGCCTACTTACCGTCGAGCAGCTGCAGCCAACAGTTACTGATGTCCGAGTGCTCATTAAGAAAGGGGAGTATGTGGGCTACCAGAAGGGTTCTTTTGTTCTAGGACTCTTGTTAGACTTGGGGTTCGACAAGTCCAAGCTCATGGTGTATAATTCTGCAGAAGAATGCCACCATCTTTTCTCCAAAGGAAGTGGAAATGGTGGTATTGCTGCTGCTTTCGACGAACTGGCATTTATAAAGCTCATTCTGTCAAGATATTGCTCGAAATATACCATGATTGATCCTAAATTTAAAACCGGCGGTTTTGGCTTTGTAAGCTCACTTTTCTATCTTGTTATTTCCATTTACTCTGGCTAATAAGTGCATGGTTTCTCATGTATCCTTTCTTTTTTTAACTTCAGGTCTTCCCTAAAGGTTCTCCTCTAGTGCCTGATATATCGAGGGCAATTTTAAATGTGACCGAGGGAGATGAAATGAAGCAGATAGAGGGTGCATGGTTTGGCGAAAAAAGCACCTGTCCAGAATCCGGCTCCTCAATTTCATCTAATAGCCTTAGTCTCAAGAGTTTCTGGGGGTTATTTTTAATTGCCGGACTAGCTGCATTGTTAGCTCTCATTATCTTCATAGTATCGTTTGTTTACCGAGAAAGAAACATCTTGAGGTCCTCTGATTCCACAGCTTCAATATGGAGTAGAATTGAAAACTTCTTTAGAATTTTCATTCAAAGGGACTCGACATCCAGTACTTTGAGACAAAGTGATCGGAATGATAGAAATGGCATCAGTCTGCCTACTATGTGTGCGCCAAGCCCATCAGCCTATTCAGTTGACACGGAATATCCTGCCAATCGATCTTCTGCAAGCTATGATTCTAGTCCAAATAGGGAAGTACCTCAAGAGGTAGTAATAGACCATGAAAATAATTTACTTGTAGGTTATCATTTGACACTTCTGACACCAGTAGTCATTAGCATTGTAAAGAAATGGAATTACTGTATTAAAAACACATGTAAGCGAGATGATTTTACTAAGATATTATTTGCTGATTTGATGCTTTATTAAAGCATTTCGGTTGATTGTTCTTCTGAAGTTTTAGAGAGTGTTTGTCTACGTTGTTTCATCTGCATTTTGCTTAAAACACAGAAGCAACAATGTTTGGTAACAAAAAAAAAATATAAATTACTATTCATGGATCTTACCAAATTACGTGTTTGAAACGCTGGAAAACAAAAGCAGGTCCTACTTGCTTTTTACGGCTGCACCATGCTGTACTATTCAGTGAACAGTGCAACATCCCTCCATAGTCGCACTGTTCACTTTAGTGAATAGTTTTTTTCTCTCTCAAAAAAATCAGTTAACATTTTTTTTTCAAAAAATCTTAAATTTTATTTATTTTTTAAAAAAATTAGTTTAAAGTGAATTAAATTTATTCGTACTGTAATCTCAATTTTTATTTCTGATAATATTTTATCTAATTTTATTGCATGCTCAAAAAATCATGAAAACTATAGTTTCTTGTCGGATGAATTTTATATATAATAGAATTGTAGATAGTTTAATGGAACAATAATTTTTTTTTTATATAAAATATGATTTATTTCACTATGTAAATAGCAATAGTTAAATTTATAATATTTAAATTAAAAACCATAAATATTAATATATATTTTTTAAAATTATTTTATAACCTTAATTTCAAAAGCATTCTTAACCAAACACATCAAACTACTTTTTGTTCAACCTCAATTTCAACCACAGTTTTAACCAAACACCTATTTTTTCAAACCAACTTTCAACTAAAAATACTTTTTATAAAATAACTTTTTTCAAACCACAACCACAATAGCTACCGCAATACCAAACATACTCTTAATGAATAAAATAGAAACTCAAGTCTGTACAACAATAGCATACTATTATCATAAAATTCTCTCCTATTTTTTTTCTTCCTTTTAAAATTATTAATTTATATCAGATCAATTTGTATTAGGGACCTACAATGAAAGCTAAAGCAAACTTCTCTCATATAACCCCTCTTGTCTTTGATAAGAAGAATTATCAACTTTGAGATGTGAAAATGAAAAGTTACTTGGAGACACTAGATATTTGAGAAGTTGTTGAAAACGATTATGATGTTTCTTCATTACCAAATAACCCAACCATAGCTTAGATCAAAAGATGTCTGAGACTATGAGAAGAAAGAATGTGTAGGAGATGAAAGGATACATAACATGCAAATACTGAATTTAATAAGAAAATTAGAGTATTGTTGAGAGATATGAAGAATGAATCACAACTTCAGAGAACATAAAAGATCTATCCAAAATTACAGTGACAGAACTTTTGAATGACCTAGAAGCTCAAGAACAACGAAGACTTATGAGGCAAGATCTTTTTGTAGAAGGAGCTCTACCAACCAAGCATCAAGATTCTAAAAAGGATAAAAAGAAATTCTTCAAGAAAAATCAAGCCTCAAACAGTAAAAATTAATGCTAATCAGTTTCAGAATAAGGAAAGACCTTTAAAAAAGGGTTATCAACCATGTCAATACTATGGCAAGACAAATCATCCACAATTCAAGTGCTAGAAAAGACCAGATGCAAGGTGCAATAAGTGCAATTTAGGTATGAAGTTGTCATTTTTAAAACCAAACCTCAAAAACAGGAGGCAAATGCTCAAGTTGTTGACCAAGATGATAAGATCAAATGCTGGAAGTGTGAAGTTACCTCTTGGTGTAATCAGTTCTCCGTTGGAGATGGTAAGTTCATGTGCATCCTTGTATATCTATCTAGATTACTAGGTTATCCCAAACAACACTTGAATGTCGTACATCCAGGCCTGAAGCTTTTGGCAGATTTAGGTTAGCCAATCAAAGTCATTGCCTCTGCAATCCCCCCTGTGATGACTTTTGAATTTCTCGATATCTGTGGTCCTCCTTGATGCACCTTGCAATTCATTCATAGTTTTAGTCCTTCAGCACTTGAGCAGTCTAGTTTAACTCTTTAAGGGGATAAATGGAGATCGCAACTGTTGGTGGGAGGAGCCACTGGTGGTGACTTTGGAACACTCAGAGGGGATAAAACACACTGGTTTTATTACAAAATCCGAAGCTTACAATTAATTAACACAAAAGCTTAAACACACCCTCTCTCTCTTTCTCTTACAAGTGTTCCTCTCAATTCTCTCCACTCATATAACATAAGCTGGGCGTTCTATTTATACACAAATCAAAATACGAAAATTCAACCTTCAAGTGTGAAGGCGGCTGGCGGCAGTGGAGGCGGCTGGCGGCTGCGGCTGGTGGCTGGCGGCTGGTCGGTTGGTGGCTGGTCGGTGGCAGCTGGTGGTTGCCTTCCTTGACCATCTAGAGGTTGAGTTTAATTCAACAAATCTCCCCTTTAAACTCAATCGAGAGATATCATGCCAAGCATGAACACTTCTCTCTTCAATGCCTTCTCTCTGCTTGTAGACCCTTTTGACACCTATTGCTTTCTTCTTTTCTGGTGGGTCCTTATCTGCATGGAAACAAAACAAAGTTGTATCTTCCATGACCTGAGTGGTATCATACAACTCTTCAAGATTCCGCATCTTTCTTGGTCCTTCTGACGAGGATGCTGATGGTGGTGTTGATGATGATGCTCCTGGTGTGTTCCTCCTGTTGAATACAGGGAATCTGTGTACCGGACTTTGTGGTTCAGCTGCTGGTATAAACACCGGACTTTGTGGTTCATCTGCTGGCACAATCGGTTCTTCTACAAGTACTGTTGGTACTTCTTCACCTTCAAGGATCAAATCAGTGTTGATCCATCTGACTGCTTCTTGATCATCATTCCATGCCCAAGATTTATCTTCTTCAAAGATAACATCTCTACTCGTAATCACCTTCTTCGTGATGGGATTATACAGCCTGTATCCCATTCTTCTTTCACCATATCCGACAAAGATGCATTTCTCGCTCTTATCATCGAGCTTTCTCCTTCTTGCATTTGGGATCTTTGCATATGCCATACAACCAAAGACTCGTAGATGAGTAACACTTGGTTTGTGACCACTCCATGCTTCTTCTGGAATGACTCCTTGCAAACTTCTGGTTGGGCAGCGATTCAACAGATACACTGCACATGATACAGCTTCAGCCCAGTATTGCTTGGGCAATTTCTTTGCTTTGAGCAAACTTCTGGCCATGTCAAGAATCGTGCGATTCTTCCTTTCTGCTACACCATTCAGCTGTGGTGTATAGGCTGGCGTTGTCTGATGTCTGATGCCTTGTTGTGTACAATAGGCTTCAAAGTCATTGGCTGTATATTCTCCTCCTTGATCAGATCTCACTGTTCTGATCGTATAACCAGTTTGCTTCTCCACAATTGCTTTAAAATCTTTAAAACAATTGAATACTTCTGACTTCCTCTTCAGAAAGTATATCCACGTCTTTCTACTAAAATCATCAGTAAAAGTGAGGAAGTACCTATTTTGTCCAGTTGACATAGGCGTGATTGGGCCACACACATCTGTGTGTACTAACTCCAGTGGCCTTTTTGCTCTCCAGTTGACTTCTTTGGCAAAACTGGATCTGTGATGTTTGCTGAGGACACAACTCTCACAGACTTCATCTGGATGATCAATGTGAGGCAAACCTTTGACCATCTTCTTGCTTGCTAGCATCTTCAAACTTGTGAAATTCAGATGTCCAAGCCTCAGGTGCCAAAGCCATTCTTCACTGTTGGTGATGGCACTCAAACACCTTGCTGCGTCATACTGGATGTTCAAAGGAAACATCCTATTCTTGGACATTTTCACGTAGGCCATTAATCTCCAATTGTTGTCTCTAATTGCCAGATGACAATTCTCCGAGTAAAAAGTATAGCCTCTCTCCAAAAGTTGACCTAAGCTGATTAGGTTCTGCTTTATGGCTGGGACATAATAGACATCGGCGATGTAGCTGGAATCACCATTCTTCATCTTGACTGGGATGTTGCCTTTACCTTTGAATGGAACCTTTGTTGTATCTCCAAAAGTAACTAGACCTTGCTTGGTCTCATCTAGATTACTAAATAACTCTCGGTAGCCGCACATGTGATTGCTGGCTCCAGTATCTAGATACCATATGTCCTCCTTTTTCTTATCAAGTCCTTGTTGGACAAGAAATGCAGTTTCTTCTCTGTCATCCTTCTCTACATAGTTAGCTTGCTCACGTATCTCCAACGGAGCTTTTCTTCTGCATTCAGTGCTATAGTGCCCAAATTGATTGCAACTATAACATTGGATATTCCTCTTGTCACGGTTATTGTAACCGCCTCCTCTTCCTCTAGGAGTGAATGCTTGTTGTCCTCGACCTCCTCTGGTGGTGTTTCTGCCACCTCTTCCTCTAAAACTTGTATTCCAAGAACCTCTTCCTTGGAATTGCTGGAATCCTCCTCTGGATTGTTGACTTCCTCCTTGAGTGGTGTAGCCACTTGATGAAGTCTCCCCTTGCTCATATCTGTCCTTGAGAGACAACTTTGCTTGTAAGGCATGCTCAATTGCCTTATCTCCATTTCGCTTTACAATCTTCTGCTCATGAGCTTGCAAGGAACTCATAAGCTCATCAACTGTCAACTTGTCCACATCTTTGGATTCTTCAATTGCGACAACAACAAAATCAAATTTTGGATCTAGGGATCTCAAAATTTTCTCAGTAATTCGAGCATCGATGATGGCTTCTCCATTTCTCCTCATCTGGTTGACTATCACCATAATCCTTGTGTGATAATCAGAAATAGACTCCGAGGACTTCATTTGCAATAACTCAAATTCTCCTCGCAAAGATTGAAGACGAATCTTCTTGATTCTGTCAGCACCTTTGTATTTCTGTTGGAGAGCCTCCCATATATCATGTGATGTTTCAGCGGAAGCTATTATCTCGAACGTATCTTCATCAAGACCTTGGTAGATGATGGTCTTGGCTTTGTTGTCCTTCTTTCTGTTGACTTTCAAAGTTTGCTTTTGAGCCTCTTGTAAAGCATCTTCTCTTTCTTTAGACTCTGGTTCATCATAACCAGTTTGTACAATATCCAAACACTCTTGTGACCCAAGAAATGCCTTCAATCTGATGCACCAACTATCATAGTTGTCTTTGGTCAGCTTAGGGATGAGTGTATGTGTACCTTCTGTAGTCATTTTGTTCTTTTAATGACTATATCACCTCTTTGGGAGCCGAATTTGACCAAACTGACACTGTAGATAGATCCGGAATGGTCAAAATAGTAGGGAACCGGTCTGACTTTGTTGAAATCGGGTCAAAAAATGGGTGAACCGGTCCAAAAACCAATTCTGTACGGCGGGCGGTTCGCTGGGTTGAACCGGGAATATTCTGGGAATATTCTGTGGAATATTCGGGGAATATTCTGTGGAATATTCGGGGAATATTCTGGGGAATATTCCTTCGGCTCGGCTGAGGCTTGAAAGCGGCTCGGCTCGGCGCGAGGTACGGCTCGGCTTGTGGCTCGGCTTGGACTCGGCGTGACGGCTCAGCTCGGCTTGAATATGGCGCGCGTGCACGTCAGTCGTCTTCAACCTCGGGGCGCGTGGGATGCGCGTGGGCTAACTGGCTGAATATTCAGGAGGCGCGTGTGGGCTACCCCGAACTCCGATTTGGCTGATTTTTGCGGCAGTGAGTTCGTCTTGATGAGCTCTACACTTTGGAATGATAAAAACTTGTTTTTGACAATTTTGAAAATTCGGATATACCCAAAACTCTTCTGTTTTCCGATGAACGGGGCTCTGATACCAATTGTTGGTGGGAGGAGCCACTGGTGGTGACTTTGGAACACTCAGAGGGGATAAAACACACTGGTTTTATTACAAAATCCGAAGCTTACAATTAATTAACACAAAAGCTTAAACACACCCTCTCTCTCTTTCTCTTACAAGTGTTCCTCTCAATTCTCTCCACTCATATAACATAAGCTGGGCGTTCTATTTATACACAAATCAAAATACGAAAATTCAACCTTCAAGTGTGAAGGCGGCTGGCGGCAGTGGAGGCGGCTGGCGGCTGCGGCTGGTGGCTGGCGGCTGGTCGGTTGGTGGCTGGTCGGTGGCAGCTGGTGGTTGCCTTCCTTGACCATCTAGAGGTTGAGTTTAATTCAACAGCAACTTGTCTTTTAGGAGCATGCTATGATTCTGCTCACCAGAAATCAAGTTTTGAGTAGTGTTCTGTTGCCGTGTCATCATTTACAAGGGAGAAAAGCTTGAAATGGGACGAGGAGGATTCACTCATATCATATTTTAATCCAGTAATTTGGAGGTTCATTGTAATTTATCAATGGCAATCCCACTGCAGGTTCTCCAACATGCAAAACCACTTAAACAGCTTCCCCTCGTTGGACCCTTGTTCACTCCCCCTGTCAATGTTATTGCCGTGGTGAAAGTTGCAGTAAGGGCAGCAACTGATCCAGTTTTCCCTCCCGGCATCGTGGATGTTTATGGAATACTGCGTTATAGCCAGCAGCAAAGAGCAACATAGATTTGTTGATATCGAGAGTTCATCTGTTTTCTTCACCAATATAGAGTTCATCATCAATATCAAGATTTCATCTGTTTTCTTCTTCTCTGTAAGTTCTCAAAATGTTAGCTGTTGGAGTTGGACTCGCAGCATTTTGTAAACTGGAGACTCACAAAAAGGTTCCATTAACATATCTGATGAAATAAAAATATCATACACTGGATGTCTCCTGATCAAAAGAGTTTATGTAGGTCTCATAATAAAAATCCTTAAAGCTAAATTATTTTTCGAAGAATCTCTTTTTTGAAGGTACAAATATCATTTTACAAATTCTCAAATAAACCCTCATATGTATAAATTATACAACAAATTTCTAAACAAAAAAGCTATAAATTAAGTAAACATCCAAATAATATATATATATATATATATATATATATATATATATATATATATATTTGCAATAAAAATTAGTTAAAAAAATAAGTAGTTTTGCTTATTTGAAGTAGAGAATTCTTAATAGAATTTGAATTAGAATAGGAATATTGATAAATTAAGTATTGGAGTGGTTAAATTTGTAGTGGGAGGTTGATTTGTGATAAAAATTAGAGGGCTGTGCTTTTTGTTGCAGTGAAAAATGAAGGAGGAAGAAGAAGAAATGATGGAGTGGGAGATAAGGATTGCTCGTCAGATCATAAATTAAATATCATAAATGGATTTATTAACGATATTTATTGATGGATTTATGCTTGTAATTCTATTTATAAAAATAACATACTATTGTATTTTTTGATTTTTTTAAACTTTTTTCCTGCTATAATTCATTTTTGTCTATGTTTATCGATATATACAATGAAAGAATAATTTATCAATAAAATTCATTGCAATCTATTGATGAAAAAATTATATTGATATTTCTGTTTATATTTATTAATTTTCTAGTAATAAAAATAATAACAATTTATAATGATCTTGATTGCAACTCTACATCATATGCATTTTTTATATTGATCTAGTTGGTGCTTTCGGGTAAATTTTGAATAGAAATTTGATAATTTCATTAGGGAGTAAGTAGGATTAAACTGAGTTGCATTATTAAAATGGAAGGCTACAATATTTTGGACTCTTGATAGCTACAATATTAGCCCCCCTTTTTTATAGCAATTTCTAACCTTCATTTATAGTTGCTAGTTCAAGGTTAAAGTCTTGTTTGGAAAATGTAAGTAAGATTGTTTTTTAAAGTGTTTTTCATAAAAATATATTAAAATAATATTTTTTTATTTTTTAAAAATTATTTTTGATATCACCACATCAAAATAATTAAAAATATATTATTTTAAAATAAAAAAATAAAATATTTTTAATTCTTTTTAAAAATACTTAAAAAAAAAAAAACAAACAAACAAGATTTAAGCTTCGTTATTAATTTTTTGAAGGACGCAGACTTTCAGAATTTCAAGAAAGAACTAAAATAATGGCTTATCTCTCATGACAACATGCAGTTAATAAATAAATTTCCTTTGTAGCAGGCAATAGATGGGACTGATTTCTTAATCATTGAACACTAAAACTGGAATTGGACTTAATCGTAAATTAATTACTTTAATCAATCCAAGCTGACTTTCTGCATCACGCATTAGGTCTACAAGCAAGCAAGCAATATAGAATTTAAAATCCAAGTTGATATTTTTATACATTTTTCTTTCTACAGCTATTAATTTATCCTCCTAGCAATCACAAGAATCATTTGGATTCTTTTCTTGAAACTTGCTGTGTTAGTCATGATTTTTAAACTATGTCAGGGTTCACCAGGGGAAGGGACAAGTTAGGGGCAAGAGGGTCGACCTCAAAACAAAATTAAAAAGAAAAAAGAATTAAAATGATGATGTTTTGACAATTTTTTTTTTTAAATCAACAACTTGATTTTTTATTTTTATTTCCTTTTCAATCAAAACCAATTTAGGCTCCAAGGCGTTGGTCACCAGGTCAGAAGAATAAAGGCTACCTAACATCCAAGGAACCTGTTGTTCCAAGGCACCAGGTGTTGGAGATACCTGAACCGGAGGAGAGCCTATACGAACATAAATAATATTATTTTCAATCCAAAACTCTAAATTATTTGATTATATATGAATCCATCTTGACCTCATTAATTTCTTGTCATCTTGGGTGAACTGTTGAGAAACACCTCAATCTCTTAAGCTACACAAAAAATCAATGGTGCTTTTATTTATTAAATTTTTTTTTTTTTTTTTTGGGGGGGGGGGTGTGGAAGTAGAATCAAGTAGCAGCAGCTAGGAAAAAGCTTGCAGCAGTGTAAAACGCGATTGAATTACTCGAGATAACGATGTGTCTTGAAAAACAAAATCCTGTGACATAACAAAGGATGGTTCCTCGAAGGAAGCCACAAGTAAAATAAATGATTGGCAAACTCGATCCTTGTCCTAAACAATAGACAATTACGCACGCACTGTTTACTGATGGTCCAAGACTTGACTTTATTTAACTGATTTATATTTTATAATAGTGATTACGTAAGGTACACTGGTTTTTTTAGCTTCAGCTTGTTGAGGAAAGCCTCGTATGATTTCTCAGACAATCAAGAAAAAGCCCGGTGCTTTCTGTTAGTAAACCTAAGAACAAGGAGACAATATCTTATTAAACTCAAACTCGAGAAGATGATGTCGGAACGAAGCCCTTTGCCACCATCGCCGCAAAAGTTGAGGTATCTAAGCTTGAATATTCAATAATAATCACAAATACTTTGATTTAGTCAAGGGTAAACGATGGTGAAAAAACCACCGAGACAAGGGATCTTTATCATTGATCAGCACAAGGCGAATTCCGACTGATTTTTGTCATATGTGACCCCAACGTCCAAGTGCCTCTGTCTTACAAGCAACGTTAACAAGTGCCGGCGACCTTGACTATGATGGGGGTACTGTACAGTGTAAATGCAAACCTTCTTAAATAATTTTAATATTTAACCAAAATACCCACTCCCCATTTGTGTTTTGGACATCTCTTTTTTATATTTTATTTTACAAAGGGAGAAGTAATTTCTAAAAAAGGGAATTAGGGAAAGGAGTAATCTGCTAGGATATAGTATTTAGTTTTAATAGTGTAACCATTTAGTAAGTGTTTGTTTTTGTGCTAAAACATTCTTTAATTTCATAGTATTTTTTAATTTTTGTTTTTCTTTTGAAAAAAATGTTAAATTAATGGTTTATAGATTTTTTAGATGATTTTAAAATGTATCATTTTGATTTATTTTAAATTGAAAAGCATCATCCATTAAAATACTAAATCCACACTTAGTTTTACATCCTTCAAGTTCGTTTCGTCTACATAACTTATAAAACGCTGGTGCATACTTGGTGACTTGTTTTTTTTTTTTTGGATAAAGATATTTTAAATTAATTTATGCATTAATTGAAATTAAATCTTTTTTGAACACTATTAAAAATACACATCTCACATTTACTTGATATATCCAGAAGAATTAAGTCAATTCCTCTTAATGTTAGCCCCAATGTTTAAATTCAGAAAATCAATGTTATCTTCTATACAAATAAAAATAATAAAAAAAAATTGTAGCTCTTGAAAAATTTAAACGTTTTTAGGATTGTACACATATTTTATACGTGTATCTTCTATAAAAAAAACAAAAAAAATTCGAGTTATGATATTTCCCTAGAAAATTGGACACACGCCTTCTATTTGAAAGAATTCGATAAATTCTTCTTCAATGTAGATGTAAATCGCTAACGTAAAATCGTAGCCCCCGCAGGACCCACGTCTCCAATTTATTAATATGATTTGATTCAAACAATCAAATCATGCAATTTCTTAGTAATTACGATCACTAATCTTCTCCTCTATTTAAACTAATACAGTTAGGCCCCTCCTCCAGAACTGGTCCAAGCTCCTCTCCTTCAAGGCTTTAGTTTCACCTTATAAATAACACTTGCTTCCTTCCAAGCTTAAACCAAGAAAACTAGCTGGAATCAGCTCAGCCATAGGTGGACAGCAAGATGATCATGAAAAAATACTCCTTGAATCCTGTTCCATCTTTCTTTTTCTTCCTTTTTTTGATGATTTTGTTCTTGGAAATGGGGGTGGCCCAGAACACAACATCTACAATCCCAGTGAATGTAGGAGTGGTTCTTGACTTGGCTTCTTTGGATGCCAATATTGCTTTGAGCTGCATCAACATGGCCCTTTCAGAGTTCTATGCCTCTCATGGTGACTACAAAACTAGACTGGTCCTCAACACCAGGGACTCGAAGAAAGATGTTATTGGTGCAGCTGCTGCAGGTTCCCTCTCTGCCCCTTCTCTTGGTTCTCATCTCTTTTCTCCAATTATGAATCATTGCTCACCATTTCTTACTGCTAATTATTAACCTCCTCATGCAACGTTTTAACCGTAGAGATTTTTACATTCTGTATTAATTATCTGAGGTTCTCGACCTGCAAATCTCTAGTTTGTTCATAGAAATGCAGGTCCATTGACATGATATGAGAGTATATATACCGTTGCATGCTTGTTATATTCTTCTTTTCAAGCTAAGGGTATTCTCAGAAAAACCTGCACATATCTAGACAAACTATCTTTCTGATCGTGTTTCCATAAGCCAATCACGCTCGAACCGGTTTAAATAACTATTATTATGGAACTCATTTAATAATTTAAATTTTTAAATTAAGATGCTTATTTGATATTTACTGGGAATTTCTTCTCAACCTTTCATTGTATAGAACCCAAAATGACAAAGGTGGGTCAAAACACACAAAAGTCATCATAAATTGTGGCTATCTTACTTTCCAAATTTGCGGCCCCCCCAAGTCGTCTGTCGTGAGCTGTAATATTGTAGACCAGAAATTTCCCTTTTAGTAAAAAAAATGCAGTTAGGATTTAGGAACTTTAAATTTATAATTTTATTATCTAAAAAATTAGTATATAATAATTATCTTCTCAAAAGGTTTATAAACACATTTATTTAAATAGGTTAATAAAACCTATATTTACTAGGAATCAATTTCTCATTCTCTTAGTTTTTAAAATGCTATAGTTTTAAGATGTTAATCTAATCTGACAACCAAACTTTCTTTTAAATTTAAATATATCTTATTATTTTTAAAAAATATTTTATAGACAATTTATATAGTTTGTTTGAATTATATTTTTATTTAATAATATCATATTCTTATCTAAATATAATCATAACTTTCATTTATTATAAGATCGCATAATATTAGGAGTTTATACCTGATCTCTTTTAGATTATTAATAATTTAGAATTGAACTCATTGAATATTATAAAGAAATATATAGCTCGATTAGCATGGATTGCTAGAAAAAAGCATGTTAATTTTCTGCTGTCATGTCATTTCTTGATTTATAAAGTTATTATCTCAAAAAAAAAAAAAAGGAAGTAAAGACAAACAGAACATGTTTCATTGTTTTTCTTGTTTTAAAATGATAGAAATTCACTATAAAACTGTCAAGAGACATGTTTATTTTATGAATAAGTCGTTCTAGAACACTAACCAAATCCAACATAAGGTGTAGAGCAAAAGAGAAGAGCTCACAGATCATAAAACGTGACTGCAGAATGATCATCCTATAAGAAATTTGTGATCCTTTGCTTGATCGTTCTCTGCTGCAGAAGTCTATAATTTTTCTAATCTCCTTTCGAAATGCAGCCCTGGACTTGATAAAAAATGTGGAAGTGCAAGCAATTTTAGGGCCAAATACATCAATGCAAGCCAATTTTGTTATTGACCTTGGAGAAAAAGCTCGGGTGCCAATTATATCTTTTTCTGCAACAAGTCCTTCTCTTACTTCCATCAGGAGTTCATATTTCTTGCGAGCAACACAAAATGATTCAGCTCAAGTGAATGCCATAAGTGCTATAGTTCAAGCCTTTGGATGGAGAGAAGCGGTGCCCATCTACATTGACAATGAATATGGAGAGGGAATCATACCTTATTTAATTGATGCTCTGCAAGACGTTGATGCTCGAGTGCCCTACCGGAGTGTCATTTCTCCATCGGCCACCGATGATCAAATTGTTGAGGAGCTTTATAAGTTGATGACAATGCAGACAAGAGTTTTCATTGTGCATATGTATCCCTCTCTAGGCACTCGGCTTTTCACCAAAGCAAAAGAGATTGGAATGATGAGTGAAGGCTATGTTTGGATCATGACTGATGGTCTGAGTGTTGATTTCTTGAGTTCACCAAATCATTCTGTCACCGATACTATCCAAGGAGTTTTGGGTATAAAACCTTATGTTCCAAGAACAAAAGAGCTTGAATATTTTCGAGCTCGGTGGAAGAGGCAATTCCTACGAGATAATCCAAATAAAATTGATGCTGAGTTGAACATTTATGGACTCCTGGCCTATGATGCCACTACAGCATTGGCCTTGGCAGTTGAGAAAGCGGGCACTACAAATTTTGGCTTCCGAAAGGCAAATGTTTCTAGCAATTCATCAACAGATCTTGCAACTCTTGGCATCTCTTTAAATGGTCCAAACATTCTTCGAGCTTTATCGACCACTAGTTTCAAAGGCCTTACAGGAGATTACCTTTTTGTTGATGGGCAGTTGCAATCACCAGCTTTTCAGATAGTTAATGTGAACGGAAATGGAGGAAGACGGATTGGATTTTGGACGCCAACAGAAGGACTTGCGAAAACACTGAATCCGAGAATAAATAAACGTAAGAATTCAACTTCTACTTCCAGAGTTTCAACTGTAATTTTTCCTGGGGATACAACTGCGGCTCCCAAGGGCTGGGAGATTCCCACAAGTGAGAAGAAGTTGAAAATAGGAGTGCCTGTGAAGCATGGCTTCAGTGAGTTTGTAGCAGTAACAAAAGATCCTGGTTCCAACACCACAACATTCACCGGATTCTGCATAGATGTTTTTGATGCTGTAGTCAAAGCATTGCCTTATGCTTTGCCTTATGAGTACATCCCCTTTGCCAAGCCTGATGGCGAACCTGCTGGAACCTACAACGATCTGGCCTATCAAGTGTACTTGAAGGTAAGACTTGCTCTCTCCTTCTCTGTTCTTGTAACTATATCACATTGAATATCATTCCCATTGATGTATTTTTTGTTTATTGCCAACAGAATTATGATGCCGTGGTTGGAGACATAACTATTGTCTACAACAGGTCCTTGTACATCGACTATACCTTGCCTTTCACAGAAAGTGGTGTCTCCATGATTGTTCCGATTGCAGACAACAACAGCAAAAATGCATGGGTCTTCATGAAACCTTTGACAGGGGACCTTTGGGTGACCAGTTTTTTGTTCTTTGTTTTCATTGGATTTGTGGTCTGGGTTCTTGAGCACAGAATAAATGAAGATTTTCGAGGGTCAGTTGCAGATCAAGCTGGCACTAGCTTCTGGTTTTCCTTCTCAACTATGGTTTTTGTACAACGTAATCTCCCTTCCCTAGTGAATTTTCCTTCTAGTGTTGTACTAGCACTCCATATATATAAACACCAAATTGACTTTATGTTTGTATTTACAGGGGAGAGAGTGGTTAGCAACTTGTCTAGGGCGGTGATAATCATCTGGTGTTTTGTTGTGTTGATCCTCACGCAGAGTTACACCGCCAGTTTAACAAGCCTACTTACCGTCGAGCAGCTGCAGCCTACAGTTACTGATGTCCGTGTGCTCATTAAGAAAGGGGAGTATGTGGGCTACCAGAAGGGTTCTTTTGTTCTAGGACTCTTGTTAGACTTGGGGTTCGACAAGTCCAAGCTCATGGTGTATAGTTCTCCAGAAGAATGCCACCATCTTTTCTCCAAAGGAAGTGGAAATGGTGGTATTGCTGCTGCTTTCGACGAACTGGCATATATAAAGCTCATTCTGTCAAGATATTGCTCCAAATATACCATGATTGATCCTAAATTTAAAACCGGCGGTTTAGGCTTTGTAAGCTCACTTTCCTATGTTGTTATTTCCATTTACTCTGTGGCAAATAAGTGCATAGTTTCTCACGTATCCTTTCTTTTTTTAACTTCAGGTCTTCCCTAAAGGTTCTCCTCTAGTGCCTCATATATCGAGGGCAATTTTAAATGTGACCGAGGGAGATGAAATGAAGCACATAGAGGGTGCATGGTTTGGCAAAAAAAGCACCTGTCCAGAATCCGGCTCCTCAATTTCATCTAATAGCCTTAGTCTCAAGAGTTTCTGGGGGTTATTTTTAATTGCAGGACTAGCTGCATTGTTAGCTCTCATTATCTTCATAGTATCGTTTGTTTACCGAGAAAGAAACGTCTTGAGGTCCTCTGATTCCACAGCTTCAATATGGAGTAGAATTAAAAACTTCTTTAGAATTTTCATTCAAAGGGACTCGACATCCAGTACTTTGAGACAAAGTGATCTGAATGATAGAAATGGCATCAGTCTGCCTACTATGTGTGCGCCAAGCCCATCAGCCTATTCAGTTGACACGGAATATCCTGCCAATCGATCTTCTGCAAGCTATGATTCTAGTCCAAATAGGGAAGCACCTCAAGAGGTAGTAATAGATATCGATCAGCTTACCGGCCGAAATCAGGAGAGACCGGCAGCTTTGGAAATAGACCATGAAAATAATTGACTTGTAGGTTATCATTTAACACTTCTGACACCAGTAGTCATTAGCATTGTAAAGAAATGGAATTACTGTATTAAAAACACATGTAAGCGAGATGATTTTACTAAGATTTAAGTAGGTTAAAAACTGGGTTTCAGAAATTGAGTTATTTTATATTTCTTGCCTTCCGTTTTTCTCTTTGAGTTACTGAGGAGCATCTGACATTACCTTCTGTACCTTCAAATTTGTGATATACTTCTTGCCTTTTCTTACAAGTCCTAACTTAAAAAGAACCCAGAGATTTGCCTAGTGTTGAAGACTGCTCTAGGAATCCATGAGTCCTTTTTTTCTATTCTATTATCATCAAATAAATGTTGAGCTAGTCTATAGGAATAAATTAGTTAGTTAAGATATTATTTGCCAATTTGATGCTTTATTAGAGCATTTCGGTTGATTGTTCTTATGAACTTTTAATGAATAAAATAGTAACTCAAGTCTGTATAATATTGGCAGACTATTATTGTTAGTGTTTAAGTGTTTGAGTGCTATGTAAGAAAAGAATAATATAAGAGAATTGTAGAAGCTGCAATACTGATACTGCAATATTATTAAGAAAAAGATTGAATACTTAATTGCTTATAATTCCCAGCAATTGTTTACATATTTATTGAAAATAAAAGAAACAAAATTGCTAACTTATAGCAGCTTAATGTGCCATAATCTGTTAACAACCTAACAGATTAACTAATTCCTAAAGACTAGGACAAACATTTATTAATGCAGAGGAATATGAACTGAAATAGAGTAGTCGTGACAACAACTTGAAGCAACAAACTAATACTCCTCCTTGCTTTAAGGGCTGCATACTCCTAACTGTTTCCTTAGAAACTCAAACCTGCTAACTGGAAGTGGTTATGTAAACAAATCAGAGAGTTGATCTTCAGATTTGCAAATAAATTAACTTAACATCTTTATTTTTCTGCACTTCACGCAAAAAATAAAGCTTGATGTTAAAGTGCTTAGTCTTCCCATGAAATACTGGATTATGAGATATTGCAATAGCAACTTGATTGTCTACTGAAATCTCTGTTGGTTCTCTTTCCTCCATTGACAAATCACTTAAGATTTTTTTAAGCCATAGAGCCTAGTTTACTGCTGCAGTGGCTGCAATAAATTCTGCTTCAGCCGTGGATTGTGCTACAATCTCCTGCTTCTTTGAACACCAAGAGAAAACTCTAGAACCAAGATTAAAACAATATCCTGAAGTGCTTCTCATATCATCAAGGGAACCAGCCCAGTCACTATCTGAAAATCCATACAACTTGAAGCTTTAACACTTCTCAAATTTGACCCCGTAGCTGACAGTCTCTTTAACATACCTCAATATTCTCTTTGCTGCTCTTAAATGTAATTCACTAGTACCATGCATAAAACAAGATAAGAGACTTACAACAAATAGAATATCAGGCCTTGTTGTTGTAAGATACATTAAGCATCCAATCATGCTTCTAAAGTATCCTTCATCAACTTTATCTGCCCCATCATTCTTGCTTAGCTTTTCATTTTGGTTCATTGGTGTACTGGTTGCTTTGCACTCTTCCATCTGAAATTTCTTCAATATTTCCTTTGCATATTTCTTCTGGCAGATGAAGACTTCATTCTGACTTTGCTTGACCTCCATTCCAAGAAAATAAATCATAAGACCAAGATCGATCATTTCAAACACATTCATCATTTCTTGTTTGAATTCTTCAACCAGCAATTCATTACTTCCTGTCACCAAAAGGTCATCAACATAAAGGGACACTATAAGAACATCATTGTCCTTTAGTTTGATATACAAAGTGGCCTCGGATAAGCTTTTTACAAAGCCTAAATTTAGTAAATGCTCATCAATCCGGCTGTACCAAGCTCTAGGAGCTTGCTTCAACCCATAGAGAGACTTTTGCAAAAGGTAGACCTTATCCTCTGCTTCTTGAATCACAAATCCATCAGGCTGCTCCACATATATTTCTTCTTGTAAAACTCCATTTAAGAAGGCTGATTTTACATCTAGCTGAACCACTTTCCAACCCTTCTGTGCTGAGATTGCTAGCAGCAATCTGATTGTGTCCAGTCTAGCAACAGGTGCAAACGTGTCAGAATAATCAACACCAAAAATCTAAGCATACCCTTTAAGAACAAGCCTGGCCTTGTGTTTGTTGATGGAGTTATCTGCATTCAGCTTGGTTCGATATATCCACTTCACTCCTATAACTTTTCTGCCTTCAGGTCTGTCAACTAATGTCCAGGTATTGTTTTTCTGAATCATTGACAGCTCCTCCTCCATGGCCTTCTTCCATTTGCTGTCTTTGAGTGCCTCTTCATATCTAGTAGGTTTATAAAATGCAATGTTGCATCTTTGATAGATGTCTGATAGTAGCCTTGTGCCTCTAACTGGAGAGTCATCTTCTAGTTCATTCTGAGCTATTTGATCTTCAGAAGGAATGCTCTGTTGAAGGTTCTTCTAGTCTCATTGCTCATCTTCATTAAAGTGTACATCCCTTGTAATTGATATCTTCTTTGTTTGTGGATGATACACTTTGTATGCTTTGAAGACTAAGCTGTATCCTACAAATATGCCTGGAAGTGCTTTCTTATCAAGCTTGTCACGTTTGACCTGAGGAATGTGGACAAAACACACACTGCCAAATACTTTAAGAAAGTTCAGTGAAGGTTTATATCCATACCAGACTTCGAATGGTGTTCTTTCATTCAAAAACTTGGCTGAAAGTCGATTTTGAAGAAAGACTGTTGTATTTGTTGCCTCTGCCAAGAATTCTTTAGGCAACTCCTTGTCATGCAACATATACCTAGCAATCTCCATTACATATCTATTTCTCCTTTCATTAACCCTATTTTGCTCTAAAGTGTAAGGAGCAGTGAGCTGATGTTCAATTCCAGCTTCTTCACAGAATAGATTAAATGTTGCTGAAGTATACTCCTTCCCATTATCTGATCTTATGCTTTGAATCATGCAGCCACTCTAATTTTCCACCATCTTCTTGAATTTCCAGAAGATTCCAGCAACCTCTGACTTGAACTTCAAGAAAAAGATCCAGCACATCCTTGAAAAGTCATCAATGAACACAATGTAGTAGAGACTACCTTTCAGTGATGGTGTTCTTTTAGGTCCTGCTACATCTGTGTGAATGATTTGTAGTTTTTTAGATGCCTTTCAGGAAGATTTAGGAAAAGGCAGCCTCCTTTGTTTGCCGAATTGACAAGCATGACAATTCAGCATTTAATCAGTAAGAGTAGGCAATCCTCTTATCACTTCATTCTTTTTCATTGTCAGCATTCGCTGGAGATGAAAATGCCCAAGTCTCTTGTGCCTAGTTTCAGTGATGCTTGTATTTGTGAAATAGGTTGTATGCTCCTCCTCAGTTGGAAAAAATGAAAAGCTTTTCCCTTTCATTTTGACTTGTAAAATTTTCTGACCAGCAGTATCATATATGAGGCACCAATGATCTTCAAATGTAACTTTGAATCCCTTTTCTATTAGCTGACCCATACTCAGCAAATTTTGATCAATATCAGGTACGTAAAGAACATCTGAAATAGATTTTGTACCTGAGTTTGTTGTAATTGAAATGGTTCCTTTTCCCTTTGCTGAAATATAGTCACCATTTCCTATTCAAACCTTTGTGATTTCAGTGGACTGCAAGTCTTTGAAAAAGGTTCTGTCATATGTCATGTGGTTTGTACAACCATTGTCGATCAACCAACATTCTGAGGAGCTCTTGGTTGAAAAACAAGTTGCCATAAAAATCTGATCTTCATCATCTTTCTCAGCAATTTGAGCATCTGCTTCCCTCATCTGAAATTTGTTCTTGCATATAACAGCCTCATGTCCAAGCTGATTGCACTTGTTACATTTTGCATCAGGCCTTTTCCAGCATTTGAATGGTGGATGACCTGTTCTGCCACAATACTTACAAGGTGGATAGCCTCTATTTAAGTTTCTTCCTTTGCCTTGATTTCTGGTGCTGGCAGTGGCTTCATTGATTGAAGCCTGAAATTTCTTGATGAATTTCCTTTTGTCCTTGTCGTGGTCCTGATGCTTGGCTGGTAAAGCTCCTTCAGCAATCTGATCTTGCCTCATAAGCCTCCGTTGCTCTTGAGCTTGTAAGGCATTCAATAATTCTACCAAGGTGATCTTGCACAGATCCTTGGTATTCTTCAAGGTGGTTATGGATGCTTCATATTTTTCAGGTACAGTTACTAGGATTTTCTCTACAATTCTGGAGTCAGAGAAACTTGTACCTAGCAGCCTTACCTTGTTGATGATTCCAAGCAATTTATCTGAGTACTTTTTTATGGACTCAGAATCCTTTATCCTCTACAGTTCAAATTCTCTTATCAAATTGAGACTTTGCATGCCACGAATTCTCTCATCTACTGCGTATTCCTTCTTCAAGTAATCCCAAACATCCTTTGCTGATTGAAGTGACATAATTCTGGTGAAAATGGTTGTGGAAACAACAACAAATAGACATGTTTTTGCTTTTGATTTCCTTAATTTTCTCTCTGTGGTTTTTGATTTGAGCCACTGTTGGATTATTAGGTAGAGGATGCAATTCATAATCTTCCTCAACAGCTTCCCATAGATCCATAGCATCCAGATAGGTCTCCATCTTCACTACCCACAGTTGATAGTTTTCTCCATCAAAGATAGGAGAAGACATGTGAGAAAAACTTGTTTCAACCCTTATTACAAGTCCCTTCAAGAAGATCGCTCTAATACCAAGTGTTTGAGTGTTATGTAAGAAAAGAATAATAGAAGAGAATTGTAGAAGCTGCAATATTGATACTGCAATATTATAAAGAAAAGGATTGAATACTTAATTTCTTATAATTCACAGCAATTGTTTACATATTTATTGAAAATAAAAGAAACAGAATTGCTAACTTATAGCAGCTTAATATGCCATGATCTGTTAACAACCTAACAGATTAACTAATTCCTAAAGACTAGGACAAACATTTATTAACGCAGATGAATAGGAACTGAAATAGAGTAGTCGTGACAGCAACTTGAAGCAACAAACTAATAATTATCATAAAATTCTCTCTTGTTTTATTTTCTTCCTTTTCAAATCAGTAGTTGATATCAAAACAATTCGTATTAGGAGACTTACAATGAAAGCTGAAGCAAGCTTCTCTTATATAACCCCTTTTATTTTTTATGGAGAGAATTATCAACTTTGAGTTGTGAAAATAAAAACTTATTTGAAGGCATTAGATCTTTGGAAAGTTGTTAAAGAAGATTATGATGTTTCTCCATTACCAAATATATAACCCAACCATGACTTAGATCAAAAGCCACCAAGAAATAAAAACCAAAACTTGTTAGATAATCATCAACCCTACTATACCAGGCTCTAGGTATCTATTTTAAACTATAGAAAGCTTTCTTCAGCAAATAAACTTTATCTTCTCCTCTCTAAACCATGAATCTAGCTGGTTGTTCAACATAAATCTAGAAAGAAAAATAAAAAAATCAAAAGCAAAAGCATACTTGTTTGTTGTTGTTTCAACAACCATTTTCATAAGAATCATGTCTATCAAATCAGCAAAGGATGTCTGGGACTATCTGAAGGAAAAATCTGTAGGAGATGAAAGGATACATGATATGCAAATGCTTGTCCAAAGTACCATTTTAACCCAATAGCTTAAGCTGCTAGGTAAAGTCTTAGGATATGATTTATATTATTCTCTAACATACCCCTTCAAGTGAAAGCCCTTTAGGTTTGAAACTGGCACATGCTCACATTATTTTGTGCTTAATTTTTATCAAATAAATTGAGATGGTGAGATTCAAACTTGTGATCGCTTGGTTATCAAAGCCCTGATATCATGTCAAAGTACCATCTCAACCCAATAGCTTAAGCTGTTAGGTGAGGTCTTAGGATATGATTTATATTAATGCTGAATTTAATAAGAAAATTTGAGCTATAAAGAATGAAAGAATCTGAGACTATCAAGGAGTGCTCAAATAAATTGCTTGCTATAGTTAACAACGTTAAATTACTTGGTACTACATCTACAAACTCGAGAAATGTTGAGAAAATACTAGTTATTGTGCCTGAAAGATATGAAGAATTAATCACAACTCTGGAGAATATAAAAGATCTATCCAAAATTATAGTGAAAGAACTTTGGCATGCTCTATAAGCTCAAGAACAACGAAGGCTTATGAGGCATCAAGATTCAAGAAAATGATAAGAAGAAATTTTTCAAGAAAAATAAGGCTTCAAGTAGTAATTTTTCAAGGAAAATCAGGCTTCAAGCAGTGAAGGGTTATCCCCCCTGTCAGCACTGTGGCAAGACAAATCATCCACTATTCAAGTGCAAAAAAGACCAGATGTAAGGTGCAGCAAGTGCAATCAACTTAGGCATGAAGTTGTCATTTCCAAAACCAAACCTCAAAAACAGGAGGCAAATGGTCAAGTGTTGACCAAGATGATGAAAATCAAATGTTTGTGACCACTTGTTTTTCCACTAGAGACTCCTTAGATCATTGGCTTATTAATAATGGTTGTACAAACCATATAAATTTTGACATGAGTTTTTTTAGTACATTGCAACCTATAAGAATTTCAAAGGTTTGAATTGGGAATGGTGATTATATAGCAACAAAGTCAAAAAGAACCATTGCAAAATAAGTTGCTTATTAGAGAGTAGATGGTTCCAGTTCTACTTTTTTTCTCCCTTTTAGTTGGGGGGTTGAACTTATTTTAATGGATTGGATTTGTTGTTAGTGTAAAAAGATTTGTTTACATCTCTGCTGCTAATTTTGGCTTGTCAATTACTTGCTACAAGGTTATTATTGTAAACCTAACGAGATTTCATTCAAGAATTCTTTCTTAGTTTATTTCTAATACTTGCTCTATACATATACAACGCAGCTACCGCCTCTACTAGCTGTCTTTGGAAAGAAATCAAATACTATCCCATAACAATCGGGATTTACATAAATAGAAGATATACTAGAATATTACATCTATAGTTTCCTGTTGTGTGTAGGTTTGTACAGCTCATGCCAACACTACCTCTCAAGTTGGTGAAAAAATGTCTTTGATACCAAGCTTGTCAAGAGAGCTGTGAAAGTTTTTGTTGGAGACCGCTTTTGTAAGCATATCAGCAAGTTGATCCTCTGACCTGACAAAGGGAAAACAAATTACCTTTTCTTCTAGATTCTGTTTAATAAAATGCCGGTCTATCTCAATATGTTTTGTCCTGTCATACTGGATTGGATTCTGAGATATTTCAATTGCGGCCTTATTATCACAGTACAAATTCATCTCTGAGTTAGGAGCAAAGCCAATTTCTGAGAGTAGTCTTCTAAGCCATAGAAGCTCACAAAGCCCCTTTGCCATACCTCTAAACTCGGCTTCAGCACTTGATAGTGCTACCACTTTCTGTTTCTTGCTCCTCCATGTCACTAGATTACCTCCGAAAAACGTGAAGTATCCTGATGTAGATTTTCTATCAGATAAGTTTCCTGCCCAGTCAGCATCTGTATAGCCTTCAATATCTACGTGGTCATTTTTGGAGAACATAAGCCCCTTCCCTGGCGCCGATTTCAAGTATCGAAGAATTCGAACAACTGCATCCATATGATCTTTGATAGGACAATGCATAAATTGACTGACTACACTCACAACATATGAAATGTCTGGACGAGTAAGAGATAAATAGATTAGCTTACCCACCAATCGTTGATACCTCTCTTTATTGGTTGGTTCTTGATCAAGGTACTCCCCAAGTTTCTGATTCTGAACTGTTGGAGTATCCACTGGCTTGCAATCAAGCATTCCTACTTCAGTAAGTAAATCAAGTACATACTTCCTATGTGATAGAAAAATGCCTTGTCTTGATCTAGCCACTTCGATTCCAAGGAAATACTTAAGTCCACCCAAGTTTTTCATTTCAAAATCCGTAGCCAATTGCTTCTGCAGTTTGCAGATTTCTTCTGTATCATCTCCTGTAATTATCATGTCATCTACATAAATTATCAAGGCAATTATTTTACCTTGTCGTTGTTTTAGAAAGAGAGTATGATCTGAGTTGCTTTGTAGAAACCCATACTTTCTCATAGCCATGCTAAAGCGACCAAACCATGCACGTGGTGACTGTTTCAATCCATATAAAACCCGTTGTAACCTGCAGACAATTCCAGAGGAGGATGACATATAACCTGGTGGGATATCCATATATACTTCCTCCTTAAGATCTCCATGAAGAAAAGCATTCTTCACGTCAAACTGATGTAAGGGCCAATCTAGATTTGCAGCCAGGGATAGCAGCACTCTGACAGTGTTCAGCTTTGCTACCGGGGAGAACGTTTCCTAATAGTCTATTCTGTATGTCTGAGTATATCCCTTGGCTACTAACCTCGCTTTGTATCGTTCAATTGAGCCATCTGCTTTATGTTTAATAAAGAACACCCACTTGCATCCAACAGTTTTCTTCCTATTCGGCAGCAACACAAGATCCCAGGTTCTGTTTCGATTTAAGGCCTCCATTTCTTCTTGAATTGCTAATGACCATTTCTGATCTGCCAAAGCTTCATGGACTCCGCAAGGGATGTGATAAGAGGATAGTCTGTGTGCAAAGCCTATAAGAGGGTCGGACAATCCTCTTGTCGTCATATGATTAGAAATAGGATACTTGGAATTTTTTCCTTCACCACTTGGAGAGTAACGAGCTAGAGCTTTGCCTCGGTTATGCCTGAAAGGTAAGTGGTAACCAGTAGTAATATCCAAAACATTTCCAGAAGATAATGAAGGGGATGTTACCTCAGGAGTATTCTCAGGGGAAGGATTGTCATTGTCGGGTACATCAGGGAGAGAGGTTTTTATACTAGGAGATCCAGACTCTTGTTCTTGTTCAGCATCAACTGTAACTTCCCTGGTCTCTGCAGCCGATGATGGTGCTACTGTCACCTCAGTTTCTCCATTCCCAGTCGGATATATAACAGTAGGTTCGGTTGTTTCTCCATTCACCATAAGTTCGGCTGTTTCTACTGTCACCATATCTATAACAGTAGGTTCGGTTGTTTCTACATTCACCATAGGTTTGGCTGTTTCTACTGTCACCATACCATCCCACCACTTCTGCTCTTCATCCCAAGTCTCCCTCCAAAGAGGAGAAGTTGATTGTGCCAAATAAAAATTTTCTGACTCTACAAACATGACATCCATTGTTACATAGACTCGTTTTTTTGTTGGGTCATAACAACGATATCCTTTCTTGTTGGTACCATACCCCAAAAAAATACACCGAACTGCACAAGGTTCAAGTTTGGTCCGTTGATTTTTATGTAGATGAACAAATGCAACGCACCCGAATACACGTGGTTGAATTAGTAATAGAAATGGTAAAGTAACATGTTGTGATAGAACCTGTAATGGAGTTTTGAAATTCAGAACCTTAGAGGGCATTCGGTTCATCAAATAGACAGCAGTAACAACAACATCATCCCAATGGCGACCAGGTGCTTTTGAGCCAATCAATAATGCACGTGCAGTTTCTAGAATATGTCGATTTTTCCGTTCGGCTACTCCATTTTGTTGCGGAGTTTGACTACATGAAGACTCATGGAGAAGACCATTTCTTTGAAAGTATTCTAAGAAATCTCGATTCATATACTCTCCCCCATTGTCAGATCGAAGAATACGGATTTTTGCTGAAAATTGGTTTTGAACCATAGCATGAAATGCTTGAAATACACCAAATACCTCATCCTTTCGTTTCAATAAGTATAACCAAGTCATCCGCGTACAATCATCTACAAAAGTCACCAACCATCGTATACCCGAAACAGTTGTAATAGGGGATGGTCCCCAAACATCAGAGTGGATTAGATTAAACAGAATATCACTTTTATTAAAACTGATTGGAAACGGTACACGATGACTCTTGGCAAAAATGCAAGTCTCACATCTGAAATCTGAATGTCTCAAAGTTGAAAATAACTGCGGAAATAAATGCTTCATGTAGCTAAATGAGGGATGTCCTAATCGATAATGCCATAGCCAAATCTGTTCTTTACTTGCACTAAATGTGCGACTCACAGTATTAACTCTGCCTGAACTGAAGTCGTCCATGTAGTATAACCCCTCTCTCTTAGTACCACGCCCAATGATCTCCTTCGTGAGAATATCCTAAAAAAGACAAAATTGTGGATACATTAGTGCTACACAGTTGAGCTCTTCGATGGCTTGACCCACAGATAATAGTTTACTGGACAGAGATGGTACTAATAGAGTATTAGGCAATGAAATTGATAGAGATATATCTACGGTTCCAGCTCCTGTAACTGGATACATAACTCCATTGGCTTGAATATACTAGTCCGCCTTGGTTCTGTCAATTTCACAATATCCTCCGGATAAAATGTCATATGATCAGTGGCTCCTGAGTCCACTATCCAGTCATTATTATCACCTCCTTTAGAAACAAGGCACTACCGTTGTTACCTTGATTACCAGGAGGGGCAGGCATGAGTTCATTTGAATTCACCAGTGGAGCAAGTGAAAGTTCTGGTTCTTTAGTTACAGGTTGTTCTCTCTTATCCGTGGTTGTTCCTCCTGTAAATGCACATTCTGCATTAACCATGGCTGCTCTTCCAGTTCCACCAGCAGACTCTTTGGACTTTCGTGCCTTAAGTTCTGTCCACCATTCTGGGTAACCATGCAACTTAAAACTTGTTTCACGGGTATGTTTCATGTTCCCACAGTAAGAGCATCCGTTACTTCCTCCTTCTGTTTGTCCTTTAGCCTTTGAAAAATTCAGTTTTCCCCCATGTAATGAAGAATTCCCTAGTTTGGCCACCTGAAATGTAAACTGATTCTGTGAACTATTTCTCATTCCTCTCAAGATCATAGTAGCGGCTGGAATGGTTCCATTATTTGACAGCATGACTGTCTGCCTGATGTCTTCCCTTCTAACATATACATACGCCTGTTCCACAGATGGGAATGGTTTTAGTTGAAGAACGTCGCTTCTAATCTTGTCAAGCCTGTCATCTAATCCATCAAGAAAAGTATACACTCTATCCTCTTGCAAGAGAGTGTTATATTTTTGTATGTCATGAACACATTCCATCGGGTTCCCCAGACACCTTGGAGACAGTTGTAATATGTCTCAATTGGTTCCCCAGATTGCTTCATTCTAGTCACCCGTCTCTTCAAATCATAAACTTGGGATGCATCAGTTCCATCAAAATAGGTTGTAGCAATTGAATCCCATACCTGTTTTGCCGTGGGAAATTGAATGAGGTTGCTGACTAATGATGGATTCATTGAGCCAATTAACCATCCCTTCACGACAGAGTTCTCTGTCCTCCATCTCCTGAATGAAGGAGCAGCCGATTCTGGTTGTGGAGAGTCACCATTTATACATCCTAGCTTGTCTTTTCCTGAGATGAACATCTCAACAATTTGGGACCACAAAGCATAATTGGTACCATCCAATTTGATACCAATCTGTGTTACAGTTATATCCTGCATTACTGCTGGAGTCTGATTCTGGTTTATGGCTTGATTCACTCTTGCCATAAGATCTTCAAAATTTTCAGTTGTATTAGGTTGCTCTGGTTCAACCAAGTCGGTTGGTGTTGCCATCGCCTCCATTGTCAGATGTTGCTAGCAGAGATCAGACAAAGGATCTCAGCTCTGATACCATGTAAACCTAACGAGATTTCATTCAAGAATTCTTTCTTAGTTTATTTCTGATAATTGCTCTATACATATACAACGCAGCTACCGCCTCTACTAGCTGTCTTTGGAAAGAAATCAAATACTATCCCATAACAATCGGGATTTACATAAATAGAAGATATACTAGAATATTACATCTATAGTTTCCTGTTGTGTGTAGGTTTGTACAGCTCATGCCAACAATTATAAGGGAAAGGTACTAATTTTCATTGTTGCTTATTTCAAGTGTTGTATCTAGAATCATGTCACGTTAATGCTGATGGCATGACACGACACGACATATCTTCATCTTCATTTTTCTGGAAACAAGGACTATTTTCTAAAGCTTTATAAAAACCAGTTTGTATTATACGTGGATACAATTTGATTTTTATAATACATTGTTTGATATGAAATAGTTATATCACAAGAAGAATCAAAACTTTCAAGTGTGCTGTGATATTTACTTTTCCCTTTTCTTATCATTCTTACCTCATGTAAAATTTTTACTTGTGGCTTCTTTAAAGTAGAAGGCTGCTGAAACAAAGTTGTTGACCAAGTTTACATATGGAGGTAATTTTTTTTCTTTTCATTATTGTAATTTGTACCTTTTATATATATGTCATTCGTTTTACTCTTCTTAGCAACTGAAATCTAAGAAAGCTGTCCTAAAACTTTTGAATTTGGAAAACTATAAAATTTCCTTCATGTAAAATGCTATTATGATATATTGGTTTCATCCTTTATATCTTAATACTCTTTTCATTGCATTTAATCGTCAAAATCTTGTAGTTTAGAATGCTAGTGTATTTATTGGTTAATATCATGGATAAATGTGTTTTTTATAGCTGACAACGTATTACTATCTTATATTATGGATTATAGTAACTGTAAATCTGATGAAATATTTTTTGTTTCCTTGTCTAGGAGTGGCTCTCCGGTCTGGGTTTATTTATGGAAGTCGCAATGTTGGAAGTGTGAAGTTATCTCTTGGTGTAATTGGTTCTCCGTTGGAGATGGTAAGTTCTTGTGCATCCTTGTATATTTATCTAGATTACTAAGTTATCCCAAATTACACTTGAATGATGTACATCCAAACCTGAAGTTTTTGGCAGATTGAGGTTAGCCGATCAAAGTCATTGCCTTTACAATCCCCCCCTGTGATGACTTTTCAATTTCTCAATATTTGTGGTCCTCCTCTATGCATCAGATCATAAATTTAATATTATAGATGGATTTACAAATAATATATATTAATGGAATTAACATGTTTCTAATTCTATATGTAAAAGTAACACATCATTGTATTTTTTTTATAATATTTAACTTTTTTTTTCCATTGTAATTTATTTTTGTTTATGTTTACCTGATGGATACAATGAAAGAATAGTCTATCAGTAAATTCACCGTAATCTACTAACATAAAAATTATATCGATATTTCCATTTATATTTACCAGTTTTATAGTAGTGAAGGTAATAACAATTTGTAATGACCTTAATTGCGACTCTACATCATATGCATATTGATCTATTTCCTGCTTTCGGGTAAATTTTGAATAGAAATTTGATAATTTTATTAAGGAGTAAGGAGGATTAAACTGAGTTGCATTATTAAAATGGAAGGCGATATATTTTGGACTTTGATAACTAGTTGATCAAATGTTTTACCTCCTTGCTTCCTGTCAAAAAACCAATTCAACCCAAAAACTTAAATTTTTAGGTAAGGTCTCAAGATATGATTTATATAATTTTCTAACACACCTCCTCAAGTAAAAATCCTTTTGCGCTTGAAATTTGCACAAACTCATATTACCTTATATTTGGTTTTATCAAAATAAATAGAGATAATGAGATTCGAACTCATGATCGTTTGGTCATTAAGACTCTAATACCATGTTAAGGAACCAATTCAAAATCTATTAGGTAAGATCTGGAGATATGATTTATATAATTCTCTAACACTCATCATTTCCTTTTCTTCTTCTTGCTATAGCAATTTCTAACCTTCATTTATAGTTACTAGTTCAAGGTTTTTTCCTTTAAGTTTATGGCACTTCTATGGTGGTTGGTGACTGGGGTTCAACCATTTTAAGTTTGTTCTTAATTTCTTTGAAGGATGGAGACTTTCAGAATCTCGAGAAAGAACTAAAATAATGGCTTATCTTTGACAACATGCAGTTAAGATATAAATTTCCTTTGTAATAGTCAATAGATGGGACTGATTTCTCAATCATTGAACACTAAAACTGGAATTGATGGACTTAATCATAAATTAATTACTTTAATCTGTAAGACCGAAACTTTTGGCCCAAACCCAAGCCCAAGTCAGCCCAAACCCAAGCTAAGTTAACCTAGGTATTTAAGGAAGAGATGCAAGAGAATTCCTTTTCTCTTTTCTAATTCTTGTAGCCGCCATGACCCTCCCCTCCTCAAACCAAAGATTTTAGTTTTTGATCTTGAGTTTTTGGTTCAAGAAAAGTGGAAATAGCAAGTAAGTGGTTCTCTTTCATATTACTTTCGATTATAGTTTGCTTATGGAATGATTAAAGAAGAGATTAGGGTTTATAAGGATTGAAATTTATGTTGTTAAGATTGATTTATGATTATTAAGGGTTTAATGTTAGGTGATTGATTATTATGTTGTTAAAAATAAGGATTTGTGAGTTGATTTGTTTAAATTGATTTTTATGGGTTAAGAAATTAATTTTAACCTTGCTGGAAAATCTGGACAGAATAGCCTTGAGGTTGAAGATGACCAAATTTTATTTTGGTCCTTGATTTATATAAAAAGAAGTTCAGTTTAGTCCCTAAACTTTAGAAAAATTATGATTTGACCCCTAAATGTATTTTCAGATTCTGGACAGTGTTATTATGAGGTTAAGGATGATGAATCTCAGTTTGAAAATTTATTTGGAATATTTTCAGTTTGGTCCCTCAATTTTAGGAATTTACATTTTAGTCCATGAACTTTTTGAAAATTACAATTCAGACCCTGGTTCGTTCTAGACAGAATTTAGGATGGTTTATGGGTGCAAATTCAGTATGGTTATGTATTTATAGTTTGGTCCTCCAATTTTGATAAAATTACGTTTTGGTTTCTGTTTTGGAAAATTGGCATTTTAGTCCATAAACTTAGGAGACTAAACCTGGTTTTATTTTATGCATTGGGATCTTTTGTTTGAGTTTTTTTTTAGTATATTTCATATATTGTTGTAGGTTCTCCTAACGATCTTCAATAGGAATATTTTCGGGTCTTTCATCTAACATTCCTTTTAGTTCTATATTTTACGGGTGAGTGGGATAATCTTTTAATATATATATAATATATTATATATATATATATATATATGTGTGTGTGTGTGTGTGTGTGTGTGTGTGTGTGTGTTGATTATACGTTGAGTACAACCAGTAAATTTCTTGATTATTATATATATTGCTTTATTTTTCGACTACTCATTTATTCTTGAATTTGCACTCGCAATCTGTTGAACTAAATTCTATTTGATATGATATACATTTCTTTAATGATTATGTGAATATCTATTATGCCTTGATATAGGACTTGTCAGTAACTCCATGCTAACAGAGAGTAGTTAGCTTATGTGCACATAGTATTCTGTATACCTAGATGGTGAGAGAGGCATTAGCCTGTGGCGACTAATCATCCCACAATGGTCACCTTCGGGTGTCATCTGGTCATCTTCGAGTATCATCTGATCTCTGACATTTATTCTACTACTTTATGATAATATGTTTAGTGTGTATATGTATATGTATATGTATATCAAGATAAATCGTCTTGCAAACTATTAATATCTAAAATATCTAAAATGTATATTAAATGTTATTCCCTCACTGAGTTGGTTGAACTCACCCCTCATTCTTAATATTATTTCAGGTTCTTAGTTTCTGATAGCAGTTGGACTTTGTTGAGTGTTCCTGCTTTTTCAGTTTCGGTCGGTATGCCTTGCTTGTTTTGCGAGGCTTTCTTTTTAATTTTGATTCGATGTCTTAGACGCTCCACTATTACCTTATTTTAATTAAGTATTATAGAATATTGTTTTTTTTTTAATTACTGATGAGGAGTTTTAAACTATCTTTTGGTTTCATCAATTTTGAATAATATAATATTTCTGAAGATTATGAATGCTACGTATTTTTGAATAAATTGTTCTTTTAATATGTTCGTTTTGAGGCTTAGCATAAGTTGGGTATCCTTTCGACACCACTCCTACATTACTAGTCATGGATCCGGGTCGTGACATAATCAATCCAAGCTGACTAGCTTTCTGCATCCCGCATTATGTCTACAAGCAAGCAATAATAGGATTTAAAATCCAAGTTGACATTTTTCTTTCCGCAGCTAATAATTTATCCTCCTAGCAATCACAATAAAATGGAAGAAAATAGTCTTCTTGTGATGGGCATGCATCATCAATCCAAATGAAACCCTCGATTAAAATTGAAAGAATGATTTAGAAAACAGTTTTATAATTATATATATACACCACCATCATTTGGATTCTTTTCTTGAATTTGTTGCGTTAGTCATAATTTTTAAACTATGTCAGGGTTCACCAAGGGCAAGGGGCAAGAGGGTTGACCTCAAAAAAAATTTTTTTTTAAAAAAGAATTAAAATGAAAATGTTTTGATAATTTTTTAAAAAAATTTACAAGTTGAGTTTTTTATTTTTATTTTTTTTCAATCAAAACCAATTTAGGCTCCAAATCAACACATCAAGGGTATCTGAATTTTGAAACAATGGCGTTGGTCATCAGGTCAGAAGAATAAAGGCTACCTAACATCCAAGGCACTAGGTGCTGGGGATATCTGAACCGGAGGAGAGCCTACACTTCTTCTTAAAAATCTATGAACATAAGAAAATAGTACATAAATAATACTATTTTCAATTCGAAACTCTAAATTATTTGATTATATATGAATCCATCTTGACCTCATTTCTTGTCATCTTGGGTAAACTGTTGAGAAACACCTCAATCTCTTAAGCTACAGAAAAATCTATGGTGATTTTTTTTTTTTTTTTGTGGGGGGGGAGGGGGGGTGTAGCAGCAGCTAGGAAAAAGCTTGCAGCAGCAGTGTAAAACACGATTGAATTAGTCGAGACAACGATGTGTCTTGAAAACAAAATCTTGTGACATAACAAAGGAAGCCACAACTAAAATAGATGATTGGCATATTCGAACCTTGTCCTAAACCATAGACAATTAAGCATGCACTGTTTAATGATTCCCTGCCAAGAAAAATATTAAAAAGAAACTGATTTGTGATCTTCAATTTTTGGGTCTAAGACTTGACGTTATGCTAACTGATTTATATTTTATTACGATTACGTAAGGTACACTGGTTTTCTTAGCTTTAGCTTGTTGAAGAAGGCCTTGTATGATTTTTCAAACAAGCGAGAAAAAGCCCGGTGCTTTCTCTTAGTAAAACCTAAAAACATTAATGAAGCAAGCAATATCTGAGTAAACTCAAACTCGAGAAGGTATGTCGGATCGAAACCCTTTACCACCAACACCTCAAGAATTTAGGGGATCTATGCTATGCTGGCGTAACTACAAGCTTGAATATTCAATAACTAACCACAAATACTTTGATTTAGTCAAGGGTAACGATAGTGAAATAACCAATAAGACAAGGGATATTTATCATTGATCGGTTCAAGGCGAATTCCGACAGATTTGAGAACTAATTTGTCATATGTGACCAATACGTCCAAGGGCCTCTGTCTTACATGCAACAACATGCGCTGCGACATTGACTGTATATATATATATATATATAAAATAAAAAAATAAAAATTGTAGCTCTAGAAAAATTTAAACGTTTTTAGGACTGTAACAAATATTTTATATGTGTATCTTCTATATAAAAAAAAATATATATTCAAGTTATGATATTTCCCTAGAAAATTGGACACACACCTTCTATTTGAAAGAATTCAATAAATTCTTCTTCAATGTAGATGTAATTCGCTAACGTAAAATTGTAGCCCCCGCAAAACCCACGTCTCCAATTTATTAATATGACTTGATTCAAACAATCAAATCATTCAATTTCCTAGTAATTACGATCACTAATCTTCTCCTCTCTTTAAAGTTTAAACTAATACAGTTAGGCCCCTCCTCGAGAACTGGTCCAAGCTCTTCTCCTTCAAGGCTTTAGTTTCACCTTATAAATAACACATCCTTCCTTCCAAGCTTAAACCGAGAAAACTAGCTGGAATCAGCTCAGCCATAGGTGGACAACAAGATGATCAAGAAAAAATACTCCTTAAATGCTGTTCCATCTTTCTTTTTCTTCCTTTCTTTGATGATTTTGTTCTTGGAAATGGGGGTGGCCCAGAGCACAACATCTACAATCCCAGTGAATGTAGGAGTGGTTCTTGACTTGGCTACTTTGGATGCCAAAATTGCTTTGAGCTGCATCAACATGGCCCTTTCAGACTTCTATGCCTCTCATGGTGACTACAAAACTAGACTGGTCCTCAACACCAGGGACTCAAAGAAAGATGTTATTGGTGCAGCTGCTGCAGGTTCCCTCTCTGCCGGCTCCTTCTCTTAATTATCATCTCTTTTCTCCAATTATGAATCATTGCTCACCATTTCTTACTTCTAATTATTAACCTCCTCATGCAACATTTTAACAGTAGAGATTTTTACATTCTGTATTAATTATCTGAGGTTCTCCACCTGCAAATCTCTAGTTTGTTCATAGAAATGCAGGTCCATTGACATGATATGAGAGTATATATACCGTTGCATGCTTGTTATATTCTTCTTTTCAAGCTAAGGGTATTCTCAGAGAAACCTGCACATATCTAGACAAACTCTCTTTCTGATCGTGTTTACGTAAGCCATTCACGCTTGAACCGGTTTATATAACTACTATAAGAACTCATTTAACTTAAACTCTTTGATTAAGATGATTATTTGACATTTGTTAGTAACTTCTTCCTCAACCTTTCATTGTATTGAACCCAAAATGACAACGTACGTGGGAAGCTTATCCACAATCAACACCTTAGGACCAAGAAGGACACGTTTTATCTAAGCCTTCCTTTGATAAGAAGGACTTGCTAGTTTAACTTTCTGCTAGCAACGATAAGGTCGGTCAAAACACACAAAAGTCTTCATAAATTGTGGCTCTCTTACTTTCCAAATTTGCGCCCCCCCCCCCCCCCCCCCCCCCCCCCCGCGCGGGATATTTATAATTGGTCTCGTAAGTGGAAGCTAATATAATAGCAATTACATAAGAAACATAAAAATTTTAATGATTTTAAAAAAATACAGTTACGAACTTTAAATTTATAATTTTATTATCTAAAAATTAGTATATAATGATTATTTTTTCAAGAGGTTTATAAAAACATTTAAATAGGTTAATAGAACTTATATCTACGAGAAATAACTTAAAATTAAAAAAAAAATCAAGAAAATTAAAATAGAATCCTAAAAAACCATAAAAAATCCTAGGAAAATAACAAAATTGATTTAAACAGCAATTTCTGAGCCTAATTCTAAAAAAAAATCTAACAATTTGATAAGCGACACAGTTATCTTATTATTAAGATAACATGATAAAATTTGATTTTGTTTTAACAATTGAATTTCTTAATATTTTAATTTTAAAATACTAATCTAGTCTGATGAGACCACATTTTATCTTAAATCTAGATATATCCCACCAGTTCATAAAAATATTTTATACATAATTATATAATTCATATAATTTATCAGAATTATATAAGATTGCATCAATTTGTGTATGTCATAAGTAGCTTATCAGCATGCCTAATCACTTGTGGATTATTAATATATAATTTAGAATTGAACTCATTGAATAATTTGTTTAACTTTTCACTTGTCTTATCAGCCACCTTCTTATATGTAATTAACAGCCTGAGATGATAAGTTTGGCACTGTCTATTTTAATTGTTTAGGACTGCTATGCCGAGCATTGCATTATACTTTAATCATCATTCAATGATAATCACGTGGTTACCATGTCAATCTATAAATTATTTTTGTTCATATAGAAGCCCTAGTTCTTGCATTATACATGCATGTACACTCACCAGTTAATAAGCCACTCACCATTAATAAGCCAGTTTTCCCTCAAGTTAAAACAAAAGTTCATGCTCTGCTTAAAAAGTTTGGATTGATAGTGAAAGAAATATATAGCTCGATCAGCATGGATTGCTAGACAAATGCATGTTAATTTTCGGATGTCATGTCATTTCTTGATTTATAAGGTACTAGTGTTTAGTTCTTATCTCGAAAAAAAAAAAATCAAGAAAAAAAAACGTGTTTTTTGTTTTTCTTATTTTAAAATGATACAAATTACTATAAAACTGTCAAGAAACATGTTTATTTTATGTATAAGTCGTACTAGAATACTAACCAAATCCAACATAAGATGTAGAGCAAAAGAGAAGAGCTCACAGATAATAAAACGTGACTGCAGAATGATCATCCTATAAGAAACTGTGATCCTTTGCTTGATCGTTCTCTGCTGCAGAAGTCTATAATTTTTCTAATCTCCTTTCGAAATGCAGCCCTGGACTTGATAAAAAATGTGGAAGTGCAAGCAATTTTAGGGCCAAATACATCAATGCAAGCCAATTTTGTTATTGACCTTGGAGAAAAAGCTCGGGTGCCAATTATATCTTTTTCTGCAACAAGTCCTTCTCTTACTTCCATCAGGAGTTCATATTTCTTGCGAGCAACACAAAATGATTCAGCTCAAGTGAATGCCATAAGTGCTATAGTTCAAGCCTTTGGATGGAGAGAAGCGGTACCCATCTACATTGACAATGAATATGGAGAGGGAATCATACCTTATTTAATTGATGCTCTGCAAGACGTTGATGCTCGAGTGCCCTACCGGAGTGTCATTTCTCCATCGGCCACTGATGATCAAATTGTTGAGGAGCTTTATAAGTTGATGACAATGCAGACAAGAGTTTTCATTGTGCATATGTATCCCTCTCTAGGCACTCGGCTTTTCACCAAAGCAAAAGAGATTGGAATGATGAGTGAAGGCTATGTTTGGATCATGACTGATGGTCTGAGTGTTGATTTCTTGAGTTCACCAAATCATTCTGTCACCGATACTATCCAAGGAGTTTTGGGTATAAAACCTTATGTTCCAAGAACAAAAGAGCTTGAATATTTTCGAGCTCGGTGAAAGAGGCAATTCCTACGAGATAATCCAAATAAAATTGATGCTGAGTTGAACATTTATGGACTCCTGGCCTATGATGCCACTACAGCATTGGCCTTGGCAGTTGAGAAAGCCGGCACTACAAATTCTGGCTTCCAAATGGCAAATGTTTCTAGCAATTCATCAACAGATCTGGCAACTCTTGGCATCTTTTTAAATGGTCCAAACATTCTTCAAGCTTTATCGAACGCTAGTTTCAAAGGCCTTACAGGAGATTACCTTTTTGTTGATGGGCAGTTGCAATCACCAGCTTTTCAGATAGTTAATGTGAACGGAAATGGAGGAAGAGGGATTGGATTTTGGACGCCAACAGAAAGACTTGTGAAAACACTGAATCCGAGAATAAATAAACGTATGAATTCAACTTCTACTTCCAGAGTTTCAACTGTAATTTTTCCTGGGGATACAACTGCGGCTAGCTCCCAAGGGCTGGGAGATTCCCACAAATGAGAAGAAGTTGAAAATAGGAGTGCCTGTGAAGCATGGCTTCAGTGAGTTTGTAGCAGTAACAAAAGATCCTGGTTCCAACACCACAACATTCACCGGATTCTGCATAGATGTTTTTGATGCTGTAGTCAAAGCATTGCCTTATGCTTTGCCTTATGAGTACATCCCCTTTGCCAAGCCTGATGGCGAACCTGCTGGAACCTACAACGATCTGGCCTATCAAGTGTACTTGAAGGTAAGACTTGCTCTCTCCTTCTCTGTTCTTGTAACTATATCACATTGAATATCATTCCCATTGATGTATTTTTTGTTTATTGCCAACAGAATTATGATGCCGTGGTTGGAGACATAACTATTGCCTACAACAGGTCCTTGTACATCGACTATACCTTGCCTTTCACAGAAAGTGGTGTCTCCATGATTGTTCCGATTGCAGACAACAACAGCAAAAATGCATGGGTCTTCATGAAACCTTTGACATGGGACCTTTGGGTGACCAGTTTTTTGTTCTTTGTTTTCATTGGATTTGTGGTCTGGGTTCTTGAGCACAGAATAAATGAAGATTTTCGAGGGTCAGTTGCAGATCAAGCTGGCACTAGCTTCTGGTTTTCCTTCTCAACTATGGTTTTTGTACAACGTAATCTCCCTTCCCTAGTGAATTTTCCTTCTAGTGTTGTACTAGCACTCCATATATATAAACACCAAATTGACTTTATGTTTGTATTTACAGGGGAGAGAGTGGTTAGCAACTTGTCTAGGGCGGTGATAATCATCTGGTGTTTTGTTGTGTTGATCCTCACGCAGAGTTACACCGCCAGTTTAACAAGCCTACTTACCGTCGAGCAGCTGCAGCCTACAGTTACTGATGTCCGTGTGCTCATTAAGAAAGGGGAGTATGTGGGCTACCAGAAGGGTTCTTTTGTTCTAGGACTCTTGTTAGACTTGGGGTTCGACAAGTCCAAGCTCATGGTGTATAGTTCTCCAGAAGAATGCCACCATCTTTTCTCCAAAGGAAGTGGAAATGGTGGTATTGCTGCTGCTTTCGACGAACTGGCATATATAAAGCTCATTCTGTCAAGATATTGCTCCAAATATACCATGATTGATCCTAAATTTAAAACCGGCGGTTTAGGCTTTGTAAGCTCACTTTCCTATATTGTTATTTCCGTTTACTCTGTGGCTAATAAGTGCATAGTTTCTCATGTATCCTTTCTTTTTTTAACTTCAGGTCTTCCCTAAAGGTTCTCCTCTAGTGCCTGATATATCGAGGGCAATTTTAAATGTGACCGAGGGAGATGAAATGAAGCAAATAGAGGGTGCATGGTTTGGCGAAAAAAGCACCTGTCCTGAAGCCGGCTCCTCAATTTCATCTAATAGCCTTAGTCTCAAGAGTTTCTGGGGGTTATTTTTAATTGCAGGACTAGCTGCATTGTTAGCTCTCATTATCTTCATAGTATCGTTTGTTTACCGAGAAAGAAACGTCTTGAGGTCCTCTGATTCCACAGCTTCAATATGGAGTAGAATTGAAATCTTCTTTAGAATTTTCATTCAAAGGGACTCGACATCCAGTAATTTCAGACAAAGTGATCCGAATGATAGAAATAGCATCAGTCTGCCTACTGTGCGCGCGCCAAGCCCATCAGCCTATTCAGTTGACACGGAATATCCTGCCAATCTATCTTCCGCAAGCTATGACTCGAGTCCAAATAGGAAAGTACCTCAAGAGGTGGTAATAGATAAGTGTTGAAGTTCAATATCAAGAAGCATTTAGGTTAATAAAATTTAGAGTTCATAAAATTTTTAATATTAGATAAAGAAGAAATTCTAGTTAATAGATGAATCATTAATGAAAAAGAATTTATAATAAACTAGTTTATTACAACCTTAGTTTAATTAGAATGTTAAATTCTTTATTAGATTTGGATTTCATTTGAATAGTTTAATTCCTTTATTAGCTAGGACTTGAGGCCTTTAAATAGGCTTGTAATCTTAAACATTATATGTACACAAGTTGAGAGAGATATATAGAGAGGAGCTAGAAATTAAGGTGTATCTTTTAAGAAAATTCTTAATAAAATTTTATTCATCTCATTCTTCTTCTTGTTCTTTATCTTTGTTTTTAAGTTTATTCTTATAAATTAGTTATCATACCCTCCATCCTCCTTTTCCAACATTCCGATCCTCCTTTTCCAACATACCGATCAGCTTGCCAACAGATATCAGTAGAGACCAACAACTTTGTAAATAGACCATGAAAATAATTGACTTGTAGGTTATCATTTGACACTTCTAACACCAGTAGTCATTAGCATTGTAAAGAAATGGAATTATTGTATTAAAAATACATGTAAGTGAGATGTTTTTACTAAGATTTAAGTAGGATTAAACTAGGATTCAGAAATTGAGTTACTTTATATTTCTTACCTTCTGTTTTACTCTTTGAGTTGTGTTACCGAGGAGCATCTGACATTACCTTCTGTACCTTCATATTTGTGATAGACTTTTTATATTTTCTTACAAGTCCTAACTTGACAACAACCAGAGGTTGCCTAGTGTTGAAAACTGCTTCAGGAATCCATGAGTCATGTTGTTTCTATTCTATTATCAACAAATAAATGTTGAGCTGGTCTATAGGAACAAATTAGTTAGTTAAGATATTATTTTTTGATTTGATGCTTTATTATAGCATTTTAATTGTTTGTTCTTCCTATAAATTTAATGAAGTTTTAATGAATAAGATAGTAACTAAAAGTCTGTACAACAATAGAGACTACTATCATAAAATTCTCACCTATTTTTTTTTTTTTTTCCTTTTAAAATCATTAATTGGTATTAGAGCAATTTATCTTAAGGACCTGCAATGGAAGCTGAAGGAAGCTTCTCTCATATATCCCCTCCGATCTTTTATGGAGAGAATTACCAGCTTTGGGCTATGAAAATGAAAACTTATTTGGAGGTATTAGATCTTTGAAAAGCTATTGAAGAGGATTATGATGTTCCTCCATTACCAAATAACATAACTATGACTCAAATCAAAAGCCACAAAGAAAGAAAAGCCAATGCTTATAAGATAATCAACCTTGTTATACTAGGCTCTAGGTTTTTGCTTTAAACCATAGAAAGCTTTCTTCAACAAATAAATTTTATCTTGTTCTCCCTAAACCACAAATCTAGCTACTTGCTCAACATAAATCTAGAAAGAAAAACCAAAAAATCAAAAGCAAAAGCAAAAGCATGTTTGTTTGCTATTATTTCAACAACCATTTTCACAAGAATCATGTCTTTCAAATCAGCAAAGGATGTCTGAGACTATCTAAAGGAAGAATATATAGAGATGAAAGGAACTGAATTTAATAAGAGAATTTTAGCTACAAATAATGAAAGAATCTGAGACTATCAAAGAGTACTCACATAGATTGTTTGTTATAGTTAACAAGGTTAGATTACTTGGTACTACATTCATAGACTCCAAAATTGTTGAGAAAATCCTAGTTACAGTGCCTAAAAGATATGAAGCATCAATCACTACTTTGGAGAACATAAAAGATATGTCCAAAATTACTTTGGCAGAACTTTTGAATGCCTTACAAGCTTAAGAGCAATGAAGGTTTATAAGGCAGGATTGTTTTACAGAAGGAGCTTTACCAACTAAACATCAAGATTTTGAAATGGATAAGAAGAAATTCTTTAAGAAAACAATAAGCTTCAGGCGGTAAAATTACTAATCAGATTTAGAACAAGGGAAGATCTTTGAAAAAAGGATATCCACCATGTCAACATTGTGATAAGAGAGGTCATCCATCATTCAAATGCTGGAAAAGACAAAATACAAGGTACATCAAGTGCAATCAACTTGGACATGAAGCTGTCATTCGCAAAACCAAACCTAAAAAACATGAGGCATATGCTCAAGTTGTTGACCAAGATGATGAAGATCAAATGTTTGTGGCTACTTGTTTTTCAACTAGAGACTCCTCAGATCATTGGCTCATTGACAATCTACACAAACCATATGACTTTTGACAAGAGGAGAACATTGCAATCTACATGAATTTCATAGGTTTGAATTGGGAATGGTGATTATATAGTAGCAAAGGAAAATGAACCATTGTTATCTTAACAAATTCAGGTGCAAAAACAATTTCAATTGTTATCTATGTAGGTGATATAGATCAGAACTTGTTGGTTGTTGGGCAACTAATAAAAAAATGAATGGAGGTGACTTTTGAATATCAATCCTTTCATATTTTTTATGCTACTGGATAGAAGATACAGCAGGCTAAGATGATGGGTAAAAGTCTATCATTCTTACCATTTAAGGAGGAGCTTACAACTTTCTTAACAAAGATTAACAACACAGAAGTATGGCACTATGATCTTCAACGTAGCATAATATGATGAAGATGATGTAGTGAAAGGTGAGCCATTTCTTATTGGTCAATTACCAAATTGTCAAGCTTATTAGTTTGGTAAGCAAAATAGAAGGCCATTTCCCAAATCAACATAGATATCTGCATAAAAACTCCAATTGATCCATACTGATGTGGCAAACCCTGAAAAACACCTTCATTAATGCCTTGTTTGTTTTCATGAAAAGTGGTTTTCTAGAAACCACTTAATTTTCAGACTTTTCTATATTTGTTTGTTATTAGAAAAGTTGGTCAATAAAAACACTTTCTAGTCAAATAAAAATTTTAATTGGTTTTCAAGAAAGTGTTTTTCTTTTATTTGAGGCAGAAAATACTTTCCAGAAGTTATGAAAAAATTAGAAATGTCATGTTATTTGCTGATTATATCAAATTTGATCTTTTTAATTACTACATATTTTGTTTTGAATCTTTTTTTTCTTCAATTTCATCCCTTATAATTTGATTTTTATATCAACTCTAATCCCTATTTTTATGATTATTATTTGCTTTTATCTTATCATTTTTTTATTTATCAGATTTGATCCATATTCTTTGAATGTTATTTATTTTATTTGAAATAATTTATGAAATTATAATTTATTTATTTATTTAATTTTATTATTTCAAATTTGGTCTAGATTATGATTTAGACTAGGATTAGGAATTTTCTCATGGTCATCAAATAAGCAGAATATTATGGCACAATCTACTACAAAAACTGAATTTATAGTAGCAACAGTAGCAGTGAATCAAGCATTATAGCATTCTATGTGATTTGTACCTGGATCAAAAGGAAATTACATATATATTTCAGTGGATAATCAAGCAGTTATAGCGATTTCTCACGATCTAGTGTTTCATGAAAAACCAAAATATTTTAGCATCAAACTCTATTTTTGACGAGAGGTGTAAAAAACTAGTGAGGTTATGTTAATTCACTATAAAATTCAAGATCAGTTAGTATATATGTTCACCAAGACACTTCCAGCAAGCAAATTGGAATTCCTAAAATAGAAAATTGGAATTTTTAATTCCTGAATCTAGGATTCCTGTTTTTTCTATTTTGCTATCATCAAATAAATGTTGATCTAGTCTATAGGTATTTTGTTATCATCAAATAAATGTTGAGCTAGTCTACAGGAACAAGTTAGTTGGTTAAGAAATTATTTGCTAATTTGATGCTTTATTATAGCATTTCGATTGTTTGTTTTTCCTACAAATGTAATGAAGTTTTAATGAATAAAATAGTAACTCAAGTCTGTACAACAATAGCAGACTATTATCATAAAATTCTCTCCTGTTTTCTTTTCTTTTCTTCCTTTTAAAATCATCACCTAGGAAGAATGTTAAAATCATCTTGGAGAAGGCAAAAAGTAATGACATGGATCTATACAATTTCTACTGAGATATACTAATGGCTGCAAAGAACATGTTACATTGGTTACAAAACTTTCCTAGCATTTTTTGTACACAAATTTACAGCAGAAATCATGGTAGATATTGTTCCAAGCACTCTTTTATTTTCTGAAAAGTCACGGGCTTTGAAACAAATGAGTCCATGCCATTTGCATAGCATTCCTCTGCACTCTCTGATAATGCATTTGCTGTCATCTGCACATTCACCAGCAGACTCTGTTAGCGTACGCGGACAGAAACAAATAGGACATCTTTCGGTGGTTCTGGCGTAAATCGGCTAGTATAGAAACCAAGACACATTGCTGTGTTTTGATTGATAATAATTAACAAGTAGCTAATAATATTCAGGGTAGTAAGATTACAAGTGAATCAAGGGAGGAAATGGGGTATCAAGATTTTAAGGGTTTTTGATAGTGAAGTGCTTACTGCAATTATAGGAATCCGCTTATGATAATGAATTGAACTCTGACCATCTAGTACTGAAGCTGAAGATGGTGCACATGGCTCTATTCCAGCCTTAAAAGCAGCATCCCAATTGCCAGTTTCTTCGAAAGAACGAATCAATTGTGTAGCTTGAAGGCCATTCATAACAGGCATGCAGACATCCTGCAAAATTTGTATAATACATGGTTACTGCAACTTAAGAATCAAAGTATTTAGCTTAATCGAAATTGCATTCACACCTAAACTCATCGGAAGAAGCATGACAAAGAAAAGGAGGTGGTGGAAATTATTTGAATCTAGAAATTACCATCAAAATGAGATCATAAGAACAGGACTGAACTGCACGCACTGCTTCAACTCCGTTATTTACGACATCCATGGTGTGGCCTAACTGCTTCATCATTGATTTCGTCACCATTACGTTGATCTTGTTGTCTTCTACTAGAAGGATCTTAGGCTTTGGTTTTGATTCTGGTTCTTGTGGAATGCTGCTAGAAGTGCACTGAGAGCTTGTGGCAGATTTCTCTTGTTCCTGACACGACCCCGGTGGGTCACCCGACACTTCTTTGTGATTATTGCAGTTTTTAGTACCATTAGGGATTTTACTCTTTGTGTCATCTAGACATTGTTTTCTTCTACAAACTACATTCTCGTTGTCACGGTCTGGACTATGACTAAATGAGCTTTCAGGTTCAGATAATGTCTCGGCAACTTCAACCATAGAACAGGCATCCTCAACAGAAGTCGTCTCTTTCAATCTAACGTTACCAGAAGGAAATGAGCAAGAATCCTCAGAGAATCCATTGAGTATAGGGGAATTACTGAAACCAATACTATGTGGCAATAATTTTTGAGTCCTGGTGGATCCATTAGAAGAGAATAGAGAGCCCAAAGTGCGTGGTTGGAAACTGAAAGAAGCCAGCAGTTTCATCCTCTAGTGGAGCATCATTATCAGCCATCTCTGAAAGATCATCAGGATCATCGGAAGAATCACAGGTTGATGATACCTTATACGGTAGCACAAACGTAAACGTAGATCCACATTTCACTTTGCTAGACACAGTGAGACGGCCTCCCATCAGCTCAACCTAACCCAAATGCATAGAAATGTAAGAAGGCTGTCTCAAAATCTGTATTCACACGATGTTCTGTTTCCCATCAATTTAAGCTATCAAAGCATGTTTGTATCAAAGTTTCAGAATACAAATTTCAGTTTATTACAGACAAAGTACAGATCACAAATGGCTTGGGTGGTCAGAAAAACTCACCAGCTGTTTGCATATCGCAAGGCCTAGCCCTGTCCCGCCATATTTTCGAGCATGATCCGCACTAACTTGCATGTATTTTTTGAATAGAGTAGGTAAAGCATTATCTGACATGAAAAAGAAATGTAATGAGTGCTTCTACAATAGAAATTAACTTGGAATGTAATAGACAGCTAGAGTATTGATAAACAGAGAAAAGAAGAAAAGAAAATACTCAATTCTTCGACTAGGCAGATGATTTTAGAATATAGTTAAGCATATTGATAATGTACCTGGGATTCCAATGCCGGTGTCATAAACATCACAGCAAAGCCACACTGTTGTTCCAGGTACTTCAGGTTCCTCCCCTTGATCTCCGTCCATTGTGTTTCCATTCTTAACCGGTGTTTGAGGTTCATTGCTAGGCAAATGATTAGGATATGGACCTTCACTGTATTTTGTACTGTGGAAGCTTTTCCGATCGCTGCTACTTCGAGACGAGGATGTAGGCTTGCCTTCCTTTGGCTCATTTGTGGTTGACTGATCTGCAGATGACTTCTGATGTTTTCTTTCAGCTTTTCCATAAACATGGATCCGATACGACATAAAGTTTTTATCCCTACTTTCCCTTCATGAGTAAACTTGATTGCATTGCTTATCAAGTTTGGTGAGGATTTGCCGGATCCTAAGAACATCTCCAATGACCTAAAACTAAAGCATGAATCAGTATTTTTTAATTTGACACAGTAACAGATGTTACCTTCAGACAGAGCTAAATGGCACAAAAATATTGATATTGCAGATTCAATTTTATATAAAAACAATATTCATGAGCAATGCTGCATCTAAAGTTTTTTCTTAAAAGTTAGTCTATCGACTTTGTGTTATGAAACTTTTACCTCAATGGGAACATCATCGGGCTACACGTCCTTCCAAGGTCAGAATCTTTTGCAATGATGCCGCAGCAGTCTGCAGCACATGTTTTACTACCTCTCGTGTCGGAATTTCGTAGCCTCCAACTTCATAACACCTGACTCAAC